>NW_026936368.1:0-7074 GCF_032062105.1 Saccostrea cuccullata
GATATATATGATATTTCGAAAAAGGATATTAAGTGTTATAAGCTTTTGCAAATCGCCGCTGAGTGCATAGGAGTTGACCCGTTATAAGACCGGGTGTGAAATCTGACTCCTAATTTTTCAAATGTTTGTATCCTAGTAATATTCCCTGCACAGCATGCGTAACTTATTGGAGAAGCCCTCTACTGTCAAATTCATTCCAATTCCATACCCCATGGTTAAGTCCAATTCTATAAATACTTTCACTCCAGTGCAATATAATGAAATGTGATAGTGTTAGATTATCTGTACATGAATTTTTCAGTTTGGTTTTTTTAACTGCTTAGATCAAGAGTTTTTAATCTCCCTTTATTATAAATGCAACGAACATTATGATGAAAATCCTTTGTTAACAATATTTCAAAAATGTCGCTTCTGTAAAACTTCATCGAGGTAAAAATTGGTGTCTGCCACCTGCTTCACGACAATGTACTGCATTAACTGATCTATGTAATAAAAGTTGTACAATATGAGTATGCCGTTCTGAATAGCGGTCTCTAAAGCTGTTTCACAGAAAACAAAGCGTTTATCGTCCTTAAAAATGTAATTAACAGTTCGCAGTTCTAACTCGCTATGAATGTTTTGAAGCCGAGTTTGATGATATTCAGTCCAATACTGTTTGGCATTGCAAGAAATACATGCATCTACCGCACCATGGTTTAATAGCATTTCAACATTAAGGTAATGGCCGTTTTGCGCCGCCAAATGAAAAGACTGATCATAATCTTGTGTAAAATCAGAAAAATGGTTATTCAAAAGTTCTTGAAGAATCTTTACATGTCCATATTCTGCTGCAAGATGAAAAGAATTGGAACCAAACGCAGTTTGGTGTTTCATATTAATTCTGTATTTTAGAAGCAGCTGCACAGTTTCAAAGGTTCCCTTTTGAGAAGCTATATTTAAAAGGTTGTACTCCCAGAATGCATGGTGCTTGCAAAAATTTAACATATCTATTGAGTCATTGATAAATCTTGGCCCCAACCTGGTAAAGTTAACATCTGATTTATTCTCCAGTAAGGCCTTTAAAGTCCTGTGATTGCCGAAAGCAGATGCTACATATGATGCCGTTATATTTCCTTTATCTCTCTCATCCACAGATCGGGTTTTAGAAAAAACATTCAAGATAAGTTGCATCGTAGAAAAAGAATTAAACTTATATGCAGTTCGTGAAATATATGTCTATGTGAGAATTCTTTTAGATATTTCTTGCCTATTTCTAAAAACATATTTTTCATTTTCTTTTTTGGAGCACGATACATATTCTGCTAAATCGACAATGTCAATTTTTAAAAACGAATTTTGCTGCTGTACTCTTTCAAGCATATATTTTGAAATAAGACGACAGCCTTCTCTCTTTGATACATAATATTTCTCATTTTTTTGGCACTGTTGAAATTTCTGATAAATTTTTATGAATAAAAATATTTCACCATTATTTGTTAACAAAATGGCAAAGTTTTTTTCCAAAGATTTTATTAACATCTTCCATACCCTCTCGTCCAATACCGGCTATCTTTAAAAGTTGACGTTGTTAAGGGTTCCATGGCACTAGTTAAAATTTGCAACACTGTAATGACATCTTTGAATTTTCCTTCATCTCTAAATATTTATTTAATTGTTCATTATAAAAAACTTATTGTGGCGAAATTATAGTCAAGTGAAATATGTTCATTGTCTGTCCATGTTAAAAGGGTATTCAAGATTAAAAATTATTAGCCTTCTGCACTGCTTTTGACACAATAATGTTTCATTGAAGTTTTAAACTTTTCCTTTATATGAACAAGATCTTTATAAAAAAGAGTTCCAAGTCTGTCGTGTACTAATTTTACAGCATCCTCCTTATTCGCAGCACTTGATGATGTTTGTTCGTAATGTCAAGAGTTTTGAGCAATAGTATTTCTGTTGTATCTCTTGTGGTTAAAAGAAACTTAAAATTATTTGGAAATCTCAATATTCTACTATTAGAAATTTTAAAATGTTGAAATTTTTCATTTTTAGTTGTTACAGCATCAATTACTACGATATACGTTTTTGAATCATTTTCCATACTCAGTAACGTTTTAAAATTACATCAAGACAGCTATCAGGATTCTCAGAACAATTATCCCTTGAAAAATTTTTTTATATAAAAAATGATTCTGCAAGAGCATTTTGAAAATTGGGCTTTTTTAGCCAAACCCCTGCCAAATTTTTCCAAAAGTTCGGGGGAAAAAGGGGTTTTTTTAGATTGATAATTACACATATGAAATACAACAGCTCTTTCAAAAAACCAATTTCCTGGTAAATTTTCAGTATTTTGACATACCAAATGTGAAATGATGGCAGATTTCCCAAACCCCATCTCTGCTATGAATGAACTCCTCTTTTCGAAGAGGCCTTTTTCATCCCGTATTTAAAAGCCATTTGGCCCCCAATTTTTCTGTGGTATGCCAAGTAGAACTCAAAATGAATCAAGGGTGAAAGGTCTTTCGTAAAAAGGAATTTTTACATTCTACAAATATAACAGAAAAACATGAGTTTATTGTTATTATTAATGCAACTTTCACACAAAAAAAAAAAGAAAGGGGGGCTTTTTATTGTTTTTTTTTTCTGTTTTTCAAATCTGGAGATGAATACACGTATAATATATCAAGCAATTAAATATATTTTACAATGTATATAGATAGATACAATATTTTTATGTATAAATTTTTTATACATGTATAACATAAAGGTTTTTTTTATTTCATTTAATTATTTTTTTGTATTTTGCAAATCTAGTAAGGGACTTATTCTTTAAAAATTTTTGCAATTTCACATCACAATGTATTCGTCTTTTTGTTTTGACCACCCCTTCCAATTTTGCCTGATGTATCTTGGTTATGATAATTATTCTGGTCTAACATTTCTACTTGCACGTTCTAGTATTTGAGACTGAGCATAGAAATAATTGGAAGTGGTTTTAAAAAAATTCGGACTGCGGAGTAAAGGGGGAAAAATCCTTATGTGGGAAAGTGGATACTTGTCCTTGGATGAGACTGTATTAACAGCCGTTCTAGTAGATGCTGGCATGAAAAAATTTTTTACTGACTCCAGGTGTCGAGTATAGGACAAAACTATTAGATCTCCATATGAGTGGAAAAATTTAGCAGAACATTAAACAAAAATATTGTTCACAAAAACAATAAGAGGTCTTTCCACCTTTTGAATTTCAATTTCATTTAATATTTATCTATTTAAAATTAAATTTCATAAAAAGAAACCCGGAAAGGGAAGAAGAAAAAAAATGAAAATGAATTTTTTTTTTTGGGGACCTTACCTTACCTTCAAGTCATATTCAAGGTCAAAGGTCAAGTGTCACATTGTAATTAACCCCATGTCTCTATGACTTATAGTTTAAAAGTTATAAGGTTTAATATTAAGCACAAAAGCATTTAAGGGCAGTAACTCATTCAAGGAGGGCACCAGATCCTTTTGCACTTGAACATAAAAGTTTTGCCTAAAGTCCCATAAGACATTAGAGAAGGTTTTGTGTCTTTTTTAAGGTTTTGGAGCAATAGCAATAAAAATGTTTTTTGTACAAGGGGCAATAATTTTTAATAGAGTCAATTTTAAGGGACGAGAATGAAATCTAAGACACAGTTTTAAAAGTTCATATTAATGATGCATAGACATTAAGCATATGTTGAAAGACAAAAGAGATATAAAAAGAGCTAAATTTCTAAGTTTTGGAATGACCTTGACCTTTGACCTTTACATGAATTTTAAGCTCAAAGCTCAATGAATCTTATGCAGTTGGGCTCATGTCTCTATATCTTCTCGTTTTGAAAATTTTTAATTATTTGTAAAAATCAGAGACTTTCAAGGGCAATAACCAGTTGAAGGAGTCACCGAATACTTTCACAATGAATAAATTCCAGAACCCTCTATATTAGTCGAAGACTTAAGTGAAGGTTTCATATTTGTACGGTTTACGGTTTCGAAGTAGTAGCGATAACAAGGTTTTCCGCACAAAGGGCGATAACTTTTAATAGGGTCAATCTTACGGAATACGAATTGAATCTTTCAAATAGTTTTAAGAGTACATATTAGTGATGCTAAGACAGTTTCTTTATGTTAAGAGACAAAAAAAGATATAAAAAGAGCTTAATTTCTCAATTTTGGAATGACCTTGACCTTTGACCTTTACATGAATTTTAACCTCAAAGGTAAATAAATCTTATGCAGTTGGTCCCATGTCTCTATCACTTCTCGTTTTGAAAATTTTTAATTATTTCTAAAATTCAAAAAGTTTCAGGGGCAATAACTCATTGAAGAAGTCATCGAAGACTTTCGCAATGAATAGATTCCAGAACCCTCTCAATTAGTCGAAGACTTTAGTGAAGGTTTCATATTTGTACGGTTTATGGTTTCGCAGTAGTAGCGATAACAAGGTTTTCCGCACAAAGGGCGATAACTTTTAATAGAGTCAATCTTACGGAATACAAATTGAATCTTTAAAATAGTTTTAAGAGTACATATTAATGATGCTAAGCCAGTTTGTATATGTTAAGAGACAAAAAAGATATAAAAAGAGCTAAATTTCTCAAATTTGCAATGACCTTGACCTTTGACCTTTACATGAATTTTAAGCTCAAAGCTCAATGAATCTTATGCTGTTGGTTCCATGTCTCTATCACTTCTTGTTTTGAAAATTTTTAATAATTTCTAAAATTCAAAAAGTTTCAGGGGCAATAACTCATTGAAGGAGTCACCGAATACTTTCGCAATGAATAGATTCCAGAGTCCTCTCAATTAGTCGAAGACTTTAGTGAAGGTTTGGTGTCTATACGGTTTACGGTTTCAAAGGAGTAGCGATAACAAGCATTTCTTGCGAAAGGGGCAATAACTTTGAAAGCGGTCATAGTTCATACGCGTTGGGTCAAATTTGTTCCTAACTTTTAATGACCTTTACGATGAACAAAAAGTCTTTTCGATAAATGTCGAAACAAAAAATCAGCGGAAGAAAAATAATAGGAATAATAACTAGGAGACTTATTGTTCACAGAACAATAAGAGGTCTTTCCACCTTTTGAATTTCAGTTTCATTTAATATTTATCTATTTAAAATTAAATTTCATAAAAAAGAAACCAGTAATGGCTTAAAAGAAGAAAAAAATGAAAATGAATTTTTTTTTTAGGTGACCTTGACCTTTGACCTTAAAGTCATGTTCAAGGTCAAAGGTCAAGGGTCACATTGTCATTAACCCCATGTCTCTAGGACTTATAGTTTTAAAGTTATAAGGTTTAATAGTAAGTTCAAAAGCATTTAAGGGCAGTAACTCATTCAAGGAGTCACCATATGCTTTTGCACTTGAACATAAAAATTTTGCCTAAAGTCCCAGAAGACATTAGAGAAGGTTTCCTGTCTTTGCAGTTTACAGTTTTGAAGCAATAGCAATAAAAAAAAATTTCGCACAAGGGGCAATAACTTTTAATAGGGTCAATCTTAAGGATGCAAATTGAATCTTACAAATAGATTTAAGAGTACATATTAATGATGCTAAGCCAGTTTGTATATGTTGAAAGACAAAAGAGATATAAAAACAGCTCAATTTCTCAATTTTGGAATGACCTTGAACTTTGACCTTTACATGAATTTTAAGTGCAATGGTCAATGAATCTTATGCAGTTGGTCCCATGTCTCTATAACTTCTCGTTTTGAAAATTTTAAATAATTTCTAAAATACAAAAAGTTTAGGGGCAATAACTCATTGAAGTAGTCATCGAATACTTTCGCAATGAATAGATTCCAGAATCCTCTCAATTAGTCAAAGACTTTAGTGAAGGTTTCATATTTGTACAGTTTACGGTTTCGAAGTAGTAGCAATAACAAGGTTTTTCGCACAAAGGGCGATAACTTTTAATAGGGTCAATCTTACGGAATACGAATTGAATCTTTAAAATAGTTTTAAGAGTACATATTAATGATGCTAAGACAATTTGTATAAGTTAAGAGACATAAATGATATAAAAAGAGCTTAATTTCTTAATTTTGAAATGACCTTGACCTTTGACCTTTGTACTAATTTCATTATCAAAGGTCAATGAATCTTATGCAGTTGGTCCCATGTCTCTACCACTTCTCGTTTTGAAAATTTTTAATTATTTGTAAAATTCAAAAAGTTTCAGGGGCAATAACTCATTGAAGGGGTCAACGAATACTTTCGCAATGAATAGATTCCAGAGTCCTCTCAATTAGTCGAAGACTTTAGTGAAGGTTTCATATTTCTCAACGGTTTACGGTTTCGAAGGAGTAGCGATAACAAGCATTTCTTGAAAGGGGCAATAACTTCGAAAGAGTTCATAGTTCATATACGCAGGGTTTTTTGCAAATATCTCTACAAAGTACATTCTTATAAACTATAAATCTTTTCAAAAGACCTTGAAACAAAAATTCGTCCGGCGGAAAAATAATAAAAATAATAATAAACAGAAGAATATCAATAGGTCTTTCCACAGAAAGGTGGAAAAACCTAATAAACATAAGCAAATCAATAAGTCTTTCCACAGAAAGGTGGAAAGACCTAATAATCAAGCAAAACAAATCAATGATTTCTTTAAAAGAGTTGCTTGCTAGATATACCCGGTATACATGTAATAATATTTAAAGCCACACCTTGGATTAAAAGGTTTTAAAAGGGGAAAAATATGGAAAGCCCTATGGCTTTCCATAGAAAAAGACAGGTTGACTTCATTTTATTTTTGAAATCGGAATATGAGGCAAAAATTCCATTGAAGTACAACTTGATAACTAATATAACAAATCGTAGCTACTTGTATGATTGCTTGGACGTCCATTTACTTCGTTTTAGTTGGTAAAGAATTCTTTGAACTTCTTTCTTGAAGATTTGGAAAAATATTGCTTGAAATTTTAATACCGTGAATACTCAATAACTAAATGTTCAACTCAGTTTAGTTACTAGTAATTTAAACATGTCATTGAAGTTTCACAGTTTGCAAAGATATTTGTGTGCATCGAAATGAAAATGAGACACAGTACATGTAAACAAAACATAA
>NW_026936369.1:0-7225 GCF_032062105.1 Saccostrea cuccullata
CGTCTTTTTTAAGTAAAATATCCATATATATTTTCTCATAAAGAGAAGCTAATTGTATATTAACTTCAGAAATAATAGTAGATATCAAATATGTAAGAACCTAGATGTTTCAAAGAAGTCGACATTTATATCCGAAACTTAATTAAACATGTATTACAAAAAGTACTAATAAAATTAATGAGTACAGATATCTTGAAATTTCAGGACCAGGTCATGTGGAGAAAATGACAGAATACTTCATCAGCTATACAAGTAAATATCAGCTTAGTAAGAATCAATGCCTCAAAAAATATATTAGTATCTGTAAAGATATCAAAAGCTAAACGTAAGTCGTAAACATAAATCATCGGTAATGTGTTATGTGAAGAGAAATTTCTGATTAGCCGTGTCAGTAGATATCTGCTTTCTAAATACCCAGCTACTTGAAAGATGTCGACAAAAAAAATATATTTCACAAAATGCACTAGTAGCAAAAGATATAACTGCAGATATCGTGGTGACTTCGGTGCAAAATGAAGTGGAGAAGCTACATGTATGAGAATGTTCAGATCAGCAATATAAGTAAATATCTGCTTGCAATAATTAAGTTTGTTAAATGATGTAGATATTTATATCTAAAGCTAGCTTTTTATTACACACACCAAAAAAAAAAAACAAACTGACAGCTGATTATATAACTTCAAATATCTAGGTCATTCAAGTGTAAGATCCTTGGAGAAGTTAGGAGAATCAGCATTATTAGTAGATATCAGCGAAGTAAATATTCCAATTTAATTAAGTTACACGAAAAGTACTAGTAGCTGAGTTAAATAATAAGTACAGATATCTTGGTAACTTCAGTTTCATATCATGTGGAGAGCCTGAGATATTCTTTTTATCTCTGATATTAGAAGATACACATGTATCAGCTATATAAAATTTTCTTTACTTCAATGGTGCAAACTTTTGTTTCCTAAAACAGCATTATATCACACAAAAAGAACTAGTAGCTGAGTATATTAGTACATATATCTCGGTAACTTCTGTGCCAGATCATGTGGAAAAGCTCAGATATTGTTTTTATCAATAATATCAGTGGATATCAGCGGTGTAAAAATCCTGCTACTTCAAGAATATCATGATTTTTCTCCCAAAAGGGCATAATTTTAAACGAAAGGTACTAGTAGCTATGTTTAATACTACAAATATCTTTGTAACTTTAGTGCCAGATCATGTGGAAAAGCTACTAGATTGTTTTCATCAAAAATATCAGTGGATATCTGCGGTGTAAAATCCAGCTACTACAAGAATATCAACATTTGTGTCCCAAGTTTGCTTAATATTACACGAAAGGTACTAGTAGCTGAGTTTCTTACTAACGATATCTTGGTGACATCTGCACCACATCATGTGGAAAACTAAGAGGTTGCTCTTATCAGCAATATCAGTTGATATCAGCGATGTAAAAATCCATCTACTTCAAGAATATCAAGATTAGTCTCCCAAAATAGCATAATTTTACACAAAAGGTACCAGTAGCTGAGTTTATTACTAAGGATATCTTGGTAACTTTAGTGCCAGATCATGTGAAAAACTCAATGATTGTTTTTATCAACAATATCAGTGGATATCAGCGGTGTAAAAATCCAGCAACTTCAAGAATATCAACATTTGTATCCCAAGTTTGCATAATTTTACACAAAAGGTTCTAGAAAGTTCAAGTCATTTACTAGTAGCCAGTTACTAGTAGTTAATTTTAATAACTTGTCGTAGCCAGCTATTAGTAGCCAGTTACTAGTAGCTAATTTTGCTTTCTACTAGTAGCCAACTTTACCCACTTTTCGTAGCCAGCTACTAGTAGACAGTTACTAGACAGTAGCTAACTTTACACATTCATTTCTTTATAGATTTGTAAAATTTAGTTTCTTTTTTGTCCAATTTTGCCCTGCAAGCTATACTAGAATTGTTTGAACCTTACTCATAAAATACATAAGTGAGCAGAGGGTTTATGAACGTCATGTGAATCGGTCGGGTGTGGATATATATCATTATATTCCTTACCTTGGCTACAAAGAGGCCCGTTCCACCCATCCTTACACCCGCTGTGACAGAAACCAGTGATTGGGTCACAGGATTCGTTGCCTCCACAAAATACTTTACAATTTTTGTCACAATTTCTGCCGAATGATCCCTCTTGACACACTAAATCAATGAAGAAATATTAGTGAAGTACAGTTTCTTTGGGAAATATGTCATGTTAAACTATTTATTACGTATGGAATTCTCTCCAAATATTATGCCATTCAATTTTTTTAAATTAACATTTTCTTTCGTTTCAGTCTTGTGTGAATTTGCTTGTAATTTAATTGACCATGTTCTGAATACCCAGTATATAATGTTGTTTTTTGTGCAAAATTATAAGTGTAAATAAGGTGTATTGTTAACTTACGATTAACCATAAAATCACATTTTTAAAAAAAATTCAATTTTAGGTAATAAAGAGAAATGTTTTTGCATTAATCTACTACAAGTCTATAGATGATAGTCATTTTGTTAGTAAGCTAACCATTTAAACAGAGCTGTCCCTCGTACCCCGGGTCACACCCTTCTAAACAGGAACCATTGATGTGATGACACTGTGTATCATTAAGACAATGACCACATTTCTGACTGCAGTTATTACCGAACATTCCACTGTCACATTCTACAAATAAATTGACTTTCATCTGTCTCTCCCTTTCAAATATATGACAACCTACATATACTGTAAAACAAGAAAAATGTTGTACGCGCCTGTTACTATACCAATAACTGATAGTTTTGTCAAGAAAATATTTACTTTTTTATTGTGAATCTCTAAAAATTTATAAATTAAAAAAAATTTAAACTAGTGCTAATTGTAACGGGGACCGTTACAGATGTCCCCCAAACGCTCCCCAACTCCCTTTTGGTGCCATATTCCCTGTAAGCTTCATTAAATAAGACAAACTCTATACATTTGAGACTTTAACAACGTTTAACCAGAAGTGTACCAAGTTCATTCAAATTTTATCATTGCACGCTTGCGCATGTGAATGCATGCATGACCATATCATCTTGTCTACACAATCTATATATTTTAATATACTAAATATTAAAGTATTTAATCCAAAAGTATTAAAAATACGCTCATTCAAGTGTATTTTTGATTTTACTCATTTCACGTGCACGCACGTGCATACATGAGCATGGTGACCATACCTTCTTGTAGAAGTCCATTACATCTACTTATGTTCCAAATCCCACCCCCTTTGGTTGAAAACCAAGGTAGTTATAGCTGTTTAAAGTTTAAGCCAATCAGATTGCAGCGCACGTACATGCACGTGTTTGCATGTGCATGGTGACCATACCTTCTTGTAGAAGTCCATTATATCTATCTATGTTCCAAACATCATCCTGTTTGGTTGAAAACCAAGGGAGATAGCTATTTAAAGTTTTAGCCAATCAGATTGCAGCGCACGTGCATGCACGTGTTTTCATGATAATTACTATATATCATATTGTAGGATACCCTAATGCATGGCTATGTTCAAAATTTCAAAGGATTTTGTCAAAAAACAAGAAAGATTATGCGGCTTTAGTTTCAGCCAATCAGAGCGAAGCGCATGAGATCTTGCTATTTTGACCATGTCATATTGTCTACGCTACTAATATATCCTTATATTATGAGTTTCAAAGCATTTCATCAAAAATGTAAAAAGATACGCGTATATCAATTAAATTGGTCATATCACGTGTTGCACGTGCACGCTCTTGCAAGCACGTGCGCGCAAAATGACCTTCGTTCCGCAAATCTACATAACATGCCTACTGACCCTAAAAAGGTTTTACCTACATCGGATGAGTAGTTTACAAGATCACTCCCGGACAAAAAAGTACCCAGGAAGAAGAAGAAGAAGAAGAAGAAGAAGAAGAAGAAACAGAGTAAAAACAATATGTTCCCCAACTTCGTTTGGGGAACATAAATATGAAATGTAATATTTTATCATATAAAAGCCTTTTTATTGGCTTTTAATTCTCTAATGCCCTTAATAACGCATACTTTGTTCACATCGAATTCCCTTCCATCCCTTTTTGCAGCCTCCATCACACTTTCCTGTAAATCTATTACATTGATTGGTTACTCCGCAGTTCTCACTGCAAACATGTCTACAATCACGTCCGTAATATCCTGCTTGGCAAGCTGATAAAAAAAATCACAAACTTTTAAGTATTGAACTAAGTCAGAGAATATTTCCGCATAGTTCCACTAAACATCTTTGTATATCAATATTTTTTTTAAAAAAATGTCCTGAAATAGATAAGCAACATGCAAGTACATATATACATCATAAAATATACATAATATAATATACGTAAAATTTTGCTTACAAGATTTGGTTTTGTACAAGTACGTTTTAATATAAAGTTTAAAAAGAGGCCAACCATTCTGGCAATTATCCCCTTCCACTCCCTCATTACATCCATTGAGGCACGTCCCGTTTACATGGTGACAGGTTTCCCCGTTACTACAGTAACCACAAGAGGAAGAGCAGTCTTGTCCATAGTAAAGTTGATTACAAACTAAAATAACATTTAATAAGATACAACATAAGTAGTAACGGATATAAAGCAAAATTAATATACAGTCGATTTACATAGGGTAAGTTACGACACATATTCCTTTTACTTAAAGGCCAGCTTCCAAGAGCAATTTTACGGAATGTCAATACTTACTTAAATGTTTTACTACTCTATCTTAATATAAACATATTTCTTCGATACTGTTTAAATTTAAATAAAAACTAAAAAAAAGATTAAACTGATTAGCAAAATCATATTAAGTAAAATAATACATTATATAGGAACAATGGATTGGTTATCTTAGAAAACCAGGCGACTCGCGAAGTCAAGCATGCACCCAGATTGGGAACGCTTGAAAAGAGGGAAATCCGTGGGCTCCCAAGTCGAATGTTAATTAGAGAATAAAAACAACCCCCAAATACTAGTATACTACAAAATGAACGAAATTTCTTGAAATAGGAAAGGTTTTTTTTCAAACGTTTGTCTTCAATGTTCATTATTTTATTACGTTATGTCATTTGAATAACTCAATTACATGTACGCCCAAATTTGTTGAACAAGACTTTTATTTAGACTTAAGGGGACCGACTACAGTTTTATTGTGTGAAAACTACAATATCGAAACTCTTCATTTTTATACCATATATAACTTACATTAACTTCAGTGTACATGCAAAGTTTGGGGGAAATCTACCGTCCAGGTATTTTTGAGGGACCGTCTCAAAATACAGGTATATTTACTATAGGATTATACAGGAAAATGCCAATTTTTAGCACTTAAAAGCAAATTATACAATTACTACAATAGACATTTTGTTCAAACTATAATATTTAATGAGTAATACTATATCATACAATATATGTAAGAAACACAAAATTCTACCGTCTTGTTACCAGAGGGTGCATCTCAAAATGAAAAAAATTAGCAAATTTTACTATTTATATAGAGTATTACAAAATATGACGCACACAATGGATTCACATGAAAATATAATAAAAATATTGGAGATATTCTCACATTTCTGTGTTTTAAATTTCAAGAGCCTATGTCTATTACTTTTTCTTTAATTATATTTTTATTACCCTTTTCTTTAAGAGCTACAGATTATCATAACGTCAAAAACACACTGCAACGACGTCAACTTACCTATCAATTGCAAAATCGGTTAAAAAATCAGTTATATCAAATTGTAATTACATTTTTATACCTATATTTTCTTAATTTTGTTTAATTTTAATAATTAAGCAGAAAAAGATGCATTAAAACCGTAAATACGCTTCATTTTACTATGATGCGCGAAATATTGCGCAATCGAAACTATAGTCGGCCCCCTTAATAGCCTTTCATTATTTGTCAATAAATAAATCTGTGCGAAAAAAAGTGACTTAAAATTTATATATCATACGGACATGAGGACCGACACACGAGGATAAAACGCCCTCTTCTTTGGAAAATGAAAGAGGAAATAAATACCCTGACTGCAGCGAGGACCTTGATACCCTGGCACACATCCTAGACAGTCCCCTGTAAAGACGTCACACTTAGCCTCCAGACAGTTAACAGGACATGATTTGTTACAAGTTTCTCCATAATATGTAGAGTTCAAGCAACCTGTTTAAAAAATATTCCTTTAGCCTCAGACTTTTGTGAATAAATACTTAGTAATTCGTACCCAGTATTTTTTCCTAATGTTTAATTGTTAAACCTACCGTAAACCTCTAATTCACAAAGTTCATTAAATGCATATCTGGAATAATAACTAGGATAAGACACATCCGGTCTCCTTTCGTTGTAGTATATGACGTATCTTCCGTGTATTGAACAGTTGATCCTCTGGTCCTCTGTTGGTGTGCGATCCAATGCTTGTATCTCATGAAAACAAAGATGACCGGCTTTTCGTGACGTTGTATTGGAAACGTAAAGATAAAATCCTGCAAATCGATGATACCAATTACCTGGACCTGCAAAGAGAAATTAAATGGATAATGCAAAAGCTCCATAACGTTAGGTGACAAGGATTCGATTCAGGAGGTTGGGGAGAAATAGAGAGACAGACAGGCAGACTGTTAGTAAAGAAGGGCAAAACAATTTGATTGAAAACATTGGTCGTATTTTGACTCAACTCTTTACAACTTACTGAAATGTTATGCAACATACACTTAATGCTCAAGTCACAGAAATATGACATTACCTTTTCCCAGCAAGCACTTTATAGCGCGGTTCAATTTCTGTTAAACTTTGCGTAAATGATATTATGACCTATCTTTAAATTAAAAAAAATAACTTTTCTTCTTTTATGAAAATTTAGCAAGTATAAAATAGAAGGAAATTGGCCTTAAATTAAAGATTAATTGAACTTTTTAAAGTGCGTGAAAAATGCGTGATTGCGGGGAAACGGTATATGTGTTGAAATGAGTGGCTGCGGGGAAGAGGATTCATACAATGTATTTGGTGATAAAGTCATCATTGTTTCACATTTAGAATTTGTAAATGTCGACTTTCAAAGACTATTGAAATTCCTGTTCAATTATTTTATAACTTTTTTCTTTATTAATTTATACATTTACATGTACGTATATGGCAATAGCTTGTCGTTTAAGATTTTTTAAAACAACCTTTGTTACCTACTTGGTGCATTGTCCG
>NW_026936370.1:0-7169 GCF_032062105.1 Saccostrea cuccullata
AGATCAAAGAAGCTTTTTGTTCAAAGATATCATCTTGACATAGTTAAAATTATATGAAAATTAAAAACAAATAAATGAAAAAATAATCTATGTTAAAATTAAAAAAAAAAATCAATTTCACACCACTGCAGCCTCCCCGAGAGCGAGAACAATAGGGACAGTAATTATCAGTAAATGTCAGCAATTGTCTAAGTTTTTCAGCAGGGACAGTAAAACGGGTCAGTAATTGTCTAAGTTTATCAGCACCGACTAAGATTGTCAGCACTTTTCCAAGTTTATCAGTACCGGCAGTAAAAAGGTCAGTAATTGTCTAAGTTTTACAGTAACGACAGCACATTGTCAGTAATTTTCTAAGTTTGTCAGTAAAAAATGGGAATGTCAGTACGTTTTTGACTTAGTAGTGTCTAAATCCGCAGTCCTTCTGAGAGTTTTCTCGTGTAATTGTTGGTAAGTAAATTGGGTCCGGTGAGGATGAGTTTCCGTCTGTAAACTGGGATAGCAAGTGGGGCATCCGTGCCAATAGCATCCGTAAAATTCGTAGACGGTACGAGTCGCTTCCTGGTATCCATCGACGGTATAATTTCCGATCGGGACTTCGCCTCCGTTTCTGGCATGTCGTATGTGACATCCATTCTGATGACTCATCCAGGTGAGCCATCGACAGGCTTTGGCTGAATATTGTCGTGCCGGATCATACCCGAGGTTCGGAATGATGGCAATGCTGTCTTTAGGCATGAAATTTCGACGGTAGGCTAAATTAGCAGCATTGGCAAACGTGATGGATTCCTGGAAAGGGTCCACGTTGACCAACTTCTTGAGGGTGCTTCTAAACCGTGCACAGCATCGGCGTAAAATGTCGACGTCCGAGATACAATACCCTACAAACTCTTTCTGGAAATCAAATACTTTTCCCCTCTGTTGGTCGTACCATTCGTAAAAAGCTTTTCGTCCACTGGTAGTCATTTCGTCAGGATTGTAGAAAGCTGCCGGTGGATAAGGTCCCACGTAATTCTGGTTCTGTTACGTATTAAAAAAGTGAGGGAAATAACCTTTCTTCATTTCGTTCAAATCGAAAGCGGAGGGCATCTTGGCCAAAGGAAAGGTTAAGAAACTATACGAGTCGATGAATTTGAGTCCACATATTTCCATGGACAAGATCTTACTCCCGTTCATGATCACGCTAGGTTTCAGGGGAGAAGAATGCACTATGTAATTCAAAATGAATTGTCCGTCGTATCCTTTGAAGTTATGGGCGATGACGATGGCCCCGTCGTGTACTAAAGTGGAATTCTTAGTACCTGTAGTGGGTTGAAATAACCAGTCCATGAACTTCTTTAAGGTGTCTGGGCCTTGAAATAGGTGCTGACGGGGTCCCATGTGTTGACAATGAGGACAAGGTTGGTCTATGTATAAGTCATCGCAATGTTGACAGACGCGATGTGCCACACACAGATTAGGAACGTGAATGCCCGATTCCTGAGTGCATTCGAAATCGAAATAAATGGTAAACTCTAAGGTGTCTTCTCCCTTCTTCTTCTTCTTCTTGGGCTTCAGTTGTACGTAGCACCGATGATCGGCATCGACGATTTTCTTACAGATCTTACACTGTTTCTGATCTCCGCATTTGTGATGAGGTAATAAATTCTTAGGTATCCAGGACTGACATTTCTCGCATAACCCCATTAAATTGCACACAGTAGTGTTGGTCTTCTTACCATGGGGTTTTAAATGATTTTCGTAGCAGGTCTTGTTCTTAAACATTCCATGGCATTCCTGGCATTTAATCTTGATCCCTTCATCGGGACAATTAGGGTGATGTCCTAAACAAAAGGTACAGCGATGAGGACATTTGGACCGATGGTCTGTGACATTCCTGTACCCCACGTCGCAATGATCACAGTAGTAGGGGTTCCCCGTTACTCCCGGCATCGATATGATGGCATCGCAATGACGGTTGTCTAACAAAATGTTCAAACAAGTTCCATCTCCCCAGCCTTTGAAGATGCGCTCTAAACAGAGTTTAGTGGAAGTAGATTTGAACTGAAATATTTTCAGACGATACTGAGGAGCTAATACCTGTTGTAATTTTATCCACTCTGCAGATCCACACGCTTGAGTGATATCACATCCGGCCTGTTCCATGAGGGCTATGGCTTCTCGTTTCTGGTCTAAGTATTGATCTCCTGACCTCATGCGTTTCCATTGTTTTTCCCATTCCGGGTCTGGATGTTCCGGTTTCTGACTGTGTAATCGAGTGACGACGATGGCTCTAGCCAAACAAAATTTATCATGGGGATTGTCGATCCGAACGATGGCTCGTTTATTTTTCTTGAAAGTTTCTTTATCCAGTTGTAGATGTTTGTTTCTGTTTCCACCACTCCCCTGGGGATTCTCGATGTGTAACAGATCGAATTTCGTAGAGCCGTCGCCGATTTTGAACTCCTTTTTGGATTGTTGCACATTTTGTATTTCTTTAAAAATGACGTCTTCGTTTAAATCTTTACATTGCATAAACCCATAAGAAATGTCTGAATCCAAAGATGGGTGATTTATGTTCAGGCGAAGGTAATCGTTAGGATCACACTGCATTTTCGATTTGAAGTCCTGTAACATGTTTTTGAATAATCGTAGAAGGAAAGCTGTGCTTTCTTCTTCTTCTGGAAATTCATCGAAATGAACGACATATTCATTTTCATGCGCTTTAAATTTTTGAGAGGTCCATTTTTCAGCTAGTCTCATGTGATAATACTCCGAAATGGGTTTAGGTGGTAAATCTATTTCTCTCTCGGTACTTTTTCGTTTCAATATGCGTCGAGCCTGTACCTGTTTTTCTCTAGTAGAATCCATGTCTATCAGCTGATGGCTGTGAGGGTAAAATGAACCCGAAAGTCGGGAGAAAACCGTATTTATATACAGTGGATGACGTCATAATGCACAGGTAAGTTTTTGCACACGGCCCTAAACAAACTTGGCTCGCTGCCAAGTATTTACCTGTGTAGTCAGCATATTTTTTGCACACGGCCCTAAACAAACTTGGCTCGCTTTTTTTTTTTTTTTTTTGCACACGGCGCATTTACCTGTATAGTCAGCATAAAAAAACGTAGGTAAAAGGTATTTTTGCACACGACCCTAAAATAAATCCAAGCTATATATATAAACCAGCGCTGGACATTGATGATCATTCTGTGTGAGTACTTGGAATTGGACACAGGTAAAAAAATGGAGCAGACAAAAAATATGACAGAGGAAATGGAGTATTGTTGGTCTATTAACGGAGAACGTTTTGGAGAATGGATGAAAATTAAAGAAGAAGCCATCCAGGATTTTTATAAACGCAACAGAAATTATTTAAAATGGCCACCGAATTTAAAGTACAAAAAAATTTTGGTTGGTAAAAAGAGTGGAATTGGATCCTGAAGATTATGAAAAAAATCATGACACCAGAGAGGAAAAATACTGTCTGAAGGAGAGAAAAAATGGATATGATGGTTATCAAAAATACCAATTGAAGATCATGAGTGAACCTTATACAATACTGGAGAAGAGTTCCTGGAAAATTCAACTTCAATCGTGTTTTTATGAATTGATAGAAAAGAGGTTTCGGAAAGAAAACAGCCTTCAAGGACTTTTTACAGATAGGCCTATTTATAAAGTGTATGTATATTGTCGCATCCCTTTATCGCCTGAAGAAAAACAATCTAAAGAAAAAGGAGAGGGAAAAAATTAAGAAGACAGTGTATAATTGTATTTTCATTCTGAATAAAATTGAAAAATCAAAATCTGTGTGTTCTTGTTTTCACTAAAACCAGTTCAAACCGGTTAGAGGACTGTCTAGACTGTGAAGCGTGACGTCATAATCACATTCTTGTAATGTTTTTTGCACACGGCGCATTTTTACCTGTATAGTCAGCATAAAAACAAAACGTAGTACCTACGTATAGTGTAAACACACCCTGTATTTAGGGATAGGTTAGGGGATAGGGTTAGTTAGGGCTAGGGGGATAGGGTTAGTTAGGGTTAGTTAGGGTTAGGGTTAGGGGGCTAGGGGATAGGGTTAGTTAGGGTTAGGGGTTAGGGTTAGTTAGGGTTAGGGTTAGGGTTAGGGGGTTAGGGTTAGGGTTAGGGGGTTAGGGTTAGGGTTAGTTAGGGCTAAGGGGGATAGGGATAGTTAGGGATAGTTAGGGTTAGTTAGGGCTAGGGGGTTAGGGTTAGGGGGTTAGGGGCTAGGGTTAGGGTTAGGGTTAGGGGTTTAGGGTTAGTTAGGGTTAGGGTTAGGGTTAGGGGGCTAGGGGGTTAGGGTTAGCACTGTACTCAGTTGACCCACTTATCCCCTCAGCCTCAGAACTGATCACATGATTTCTCTCAGCCAATCAGAATCTTCCGGGCTATCGGGACCCTTTATACTACTCATAATGCACTCGGGCATATTTGCAGCTGGCAAACATGTAAAAACATCATTAGACTGAGAAGGGAGCGTAATTTATCGGTAATTAAATCTTATATTAATAAGTCCTTGAACTATATAAATTTTATTTAAAATTAAAAAAAAATCCACATGCTGTTACACATGTATAATCATACGTACCTTGATTTGAAGAAAAAAAAAACATTTTGATAGTTTTGTTTCGTTTCGAATCGGTAGGATTCTTTTTGATTTCGTTACGTTTCGGTAGGTTTCGTCTCGTTTCGGTAGATTTCGTTTCGTTTCGGCAGATTTCGTTTCGTTTCAGTTCGTTTCGTTTCGTTTCTATTTCGTTTCGCACTTTACAGGTACCCGCCCTAATGTCCTTTTTTGTGAAGCCAGTTACAAATATGATGAACGGCGTTGATATGGTAATGTTAAATTTTATTGACACTTATGGTACTTATTCACTTAATAAATTGTATTAACGCCTCTGTATTCAAATAGAAAAAAAATGCATGAACAGTTAAGCTTCGTTATCTCGAAGTTGATGGGACCATAGATCGGCCTCGAACCATCCGGGAGGTTCGACATATTCAGGGTTATAATTCAAATGGACTTCAAATAAACAGGTACATGTAGAAATTTAACATGTCAAAATCCTCCTTGTTTGAAATGTCATTCTGTATTCCACCTCTTTATATTCTATTTATCAATAGATTATTTTTAACAACGTATACTCTTTATAATTCTCAACATACTAGAATAAACTTTGTTATTATGAATAAAAGTATAATCCTTCTATTGACCGATTAAATCACGTGTATATACATTGTATTTAACCAGGTCTGGACGATTTCTAAATAAGGAAGTCAAGAACGATAACCGAAAGTTGCTATAAATGTACATCAAGTACACGTAATTATTTTTCTATCCAATCAGACAACAGCATTTTTACTCACCCCAAAACAC
The DNA here is from genome assembly GCF_032062105.1 of Saccostrea cuccullata. Lineage (NCBI taxonomy): Eukaryota > Metazoa > Mollusca > Bivalvia > Ostreida > Ostreidae > Saccostrea > Saccostrea cuccullata. The sequence continues at coordinate 5,375 of NW_026936370.1, forward strand.
GTTTTATAAGAACAAAAAGATAACACGTGCTTTTGTTTTTTTTCCCCAAAAAGATTTTTTTAACAAAAAATCTGTAGAAGTAAGATGAAAACTTTTAAAGAATAAGGTATTCCCCACATTTTAACCGTGAACAACCTTGACATTTTTATCTCTGTAGAGAAAAAAAAAATAATGCGCGATAGAATGTAATCGTTTACAGAGGTAAAGATCGCACCAACAAGTTTTATCAAGTTTAATTATAACATTTACCAGAATATATTATATGATGTTAAATATAATTTTGCTTAGCCGTTGGATTTTCATTGATAATGCTTAAATTCCATGTGTATAGATCAACTCACACAAATGTTTATCGTAAGGACTATACATATAGTTTTAGATTATCACGGGTTTCATGAGCGCCGAATACTTAGCTATGCAGACTTTAAATGTGCATAAAGAAAGGCGTATAACTGTTAGTAATTATTAAATGAATGCGTTTTATCCCAATATCTTACCTCGCATTCAGAAACTGCAAGGACTATTCTGTAATAAACATTCAAAAATAATAAAGACTGATATCTTTTCGATAAGATTTTTATGTCAGGCTCTAAAAACTGAAAATTTACCGTATTCATATCAAATTTTTAACGTAAGTAAAAGTTTTGGCATTGCTACTTCCTAGAGACAGATTTCTTTATCCCACTTAAAACGTTAACTAAGCTTTCAAGTCGTGTTTGTTCACGGTAGAATTGTCATAAATATTATATTATTCCCTAATACGCATAAAGTTTTCAAAAAGTTTTTTCTAAAAAAATCTTTTGAGCAAATAACTTAAAAACCACGTGTTTCATTTATTTTTCTCATGGGTTTGTCTAAATGCTGTTATCTGATTGGCCAGAAGGATTAGTGCCTTGTTTATTCCGTGTATTAATAGCAATTCATGGTTATCTTTCTTGACTTCCTTATTTAGAAATCGTCCAGACCTGTTAACCGGATATCATCTATGCATTTAAGGAATCACTGTCTAGTTAGTATAGTATGCCAGGGCATTAAGGGGGATGTCCGGCCACCTTTAGTGCAGTGAGAACAAAATGTAAACATTTCTTAAAATGGCTAAAATGCATTATATTTTGATCAAATTTTAAGTCCTTATGATAAAGATACAATAAATATGCATAACTGAATGCATGTTGTGTATATGTAATCTATACTTTTGCAGAAAAATGCTTTTGATATGCTCTTTAGAACTGCGCAGCTACAGAATTCAGCAGAGCCTTAAAAAATCCAAAAAAATATGCAAACTGTGCATTAATGTTCTCTCTACAACCATTTGTTGAGAAAATGTCTTAATTTTGCACTTTTAAATGATAATTTCAAGTTCAAAACAAGGTATCGTTGTCTTCAAAAAGAGTGCAAAGAACCATGAAAGTAGTTCATGGATAGCAGCACGTGGTCTATTTTTAGCACAGAATTTTGTTTTCCAGACCTCTTTTTAATATGGAGGGACATAACAATCTTTAAATGTAGAAGAGAATTACAGTTGTAAAATATTTCAAATAATATGAACACTTTTAAAAGAGGAAAGGTGTTATAGTGTGGCTTGAAGTAATTTATTTAGTATTATTATCGAAAAGTTGTTAAATAGTGTACGTGTTGATATAAAAAAAAAATCTTAAACTCTTTGATTCCAGGTAAGGGAAAATGAGCACTATCAAAGTTAAAAATTAAGAGTTTGTAAGTTTGCCATAGATATAACTTATATTATCTATCAAAATTTTAATTATCACTAATGAAACACAAAGAAATAAGACAC
>NW_026936371.1:0-7200 GCF_032062105.1 Saccostrea cuccullata
GTACATGTATACCATATCATACTCAAAGGTAAACCATGACTATCACATACATCCACAGGCATTCGTTTTTAGAAATGCTTACATCTATCCAGAATACCTACTACTAGCTAGTATGTATAATATTGTCATTTATAAAAAATTAATACTTATAAATTATTGTTCGTAGTACCGAGTATATTGCAAATGTTCGCATTCTGGGGGCAATGAAGCCGAATTTTAATAGTTGAACTTTTCCTGAAATGATTAAATGGTTAAACTTTTTTAAAATACAACTTAAACTTTCATTTAATGTTTCTTTGTAGTTGCATGGAAACCGCATAGAGCTAGACAGTTTTATGTCGATGTGTCAAATTCCTCTGCATTAACTACAAACACCATTGACAGGATTCGCTGTTACAAGGATAATGCAGTTGCTCCATACTTTCCAAGCAATCCTTCAATAGCGCCCTGTAGACAAACAGCAAGATATGTCATCATTGAGTCAACATACGATTCACCGGAAGATACTGAGTATGGTGCAATTCTAGAGATCTGCGAAGTAAAAGTAATGGGTATGATATAATTGCATTTAATTACATGAACGTCCGTGTACTCCACTTGCTCCAGTCTTGGTAACTAAAATACCTGATGCTTTATTTTCGTACACCTTAAGAAATAAAACATTAAATTCTAGCTTTGCATTTTAGTTGTAGTCATATATAGTTTAGTCACAAATGCAATGAGTGTATAGTCAGTGGGCATACAAAACATGAATCGACTCGCAAATCTTTTTTGTCTTTTTAAAAGTTAATGCATCTGCAAGATATCCACATCTCTGTTGATATTATTTTTACTAATCTGCAGTGAGCACATTACTTACATGTATAATCTTAGAAAGAATTTCTGGATTTTTCATCCTAGCTAGGTGCTTTCACATCTACTATCTAACTATGATGTTATTTTCAATAGCTCTTGTTTTAAATTTTAAAAGTTTGTTTACTTGTATTCTTCAAAGAATATTCCATTCAACCTGCGTTACCTAGATTCTTTAGTTCTATATTCATTTTATACTGCTTTTCTTATTATTAAAAGCACTCTCTGTCTTAACATTTCTTATGGTTTCATCCAAAAGGTAGTAATCCTGGGGTCTTGGCTCAATTCTCGTTCCTAGCTCGTTGTCTAACATTAATAATAGAATGTCTTACATAACATATTGACCGTTCCTTTGTCTAGCAGGAGGAAGAGTTAATGATATTTCGGTTACATTGCGATAGGTGTAACCGTGTTTGCTCGGTAATGCAGGTACGTTGAGGCTTCCAAGAGAATATTATTAGTTACATAGTCTTTTAGTGACAGGGTTTGGGATGATACCCGGTTAGTAAATTACATACCTGGCGAGGCGGAGCCGAGTCAGGTATGAAATTTACTAACCAGGTATCATCCCATACCCTGTCACTAAAAGACTATGTAACGAATTTACCCCACCGATGAAACATTTTCGTTTTATCTGTGGTTTATAAATGATTTTCTCTGCGAAATGCTTCATCACGCTTATACTGTGCCTATTATGACGTCACGTTATGTTTGTTACGTAATACATAAACCGGGTATAGATTTACAACTGACCGGGTATAGATTTGCAACTGACCGGGTATAAGTAATCCACTGCTTTCACGTGACAGACTTTAACCAATCGTAAGCCAGGATTTCACGGAAAAATCAACAGAGGTGGGGTAATGCACTGTACTCTGGCACTTTCTCTTCTCTGAACTGCACTCAAACTTGCGTTGTTATGATGGGGAGAGTATCATAAACTCAAAACTTTATTTCAATCTGTATGTCAATGTCAAAAAGATATTGTAAAATCCGTTTGTTTTAATTTGATTTTTAAATCTATATTTCTGATTATAGAAATAAACAATGACTAGATAATTCATATTCAGTCACAGATCTTGAAAGAAATTAAATCTTTGTTTGAAAATTTATATACTATATAAGTAAAATACTGACTTAAATTTAGGTAATGAGTTGTAAAATACTGATGCTCCCAAAATTTTTGTGAAAAATCAAACAATTTAGAGGGCAAATAACCTTATCATAAAGAAGCCGCACATAGTTTTTATAATGTGAAGGCTACAAATCTCCAGAATCTGGTGTTTTTTTTTTCCAAGAGTTTTTTTTAATGTTTTTTTTTTATTTTTGGAAATGTATTAGGGCTTGTATTGTACGATTTACTATGGTTACAAGGATGATATTATGTCTATTACGCGCAGATATGGAGCTATAACATTATTAGCGAAAGATAACAAGCCAAGATGTTTCCTTAAAAACTGGCATCGTATTACATTGCTAAATACTGTATACAAAACAACATCTGACAATAGTGCAAACAATTTTTTTAAATATTTAGATAAAATAATTTAACCTGACCAAACTGCTTTTATCCCTAACAGATATAATCAATTTGGAGAAAACATAAGTTATATGATATGATGGATTTTACAGAAGTTATTTCAGATTCCCTTTAAATCAAATATACAATATGGGTGTTATTTTGCTTGTTTAATATGGCACTTTTGGCCGTGGTGATCAATTTGCTGGGGTTACCACAGGGTTGCCCCACAATCAACAATCAATACAAAAATTTGACGACCCAAATCGGGCTGATCATGCACTGGGTAGGTCACAAGGCTAGGGTAGGTGCATACATAAACGTCACCAATGCAATAATCAATCAAACGCAATCAATCAATTATTAATCAATCAGTCAATCAATCAATTCAAATATCAATCAAGTCAATTACTTGTCAATCAATCAATTATTAATCAATCAATTCAAATATCAATCAAGTCAAAAACAATGGAAGGAGCGTAAGAATATGTGTTACACTCTTCCAATTGCGTTGAAGTGCAACGAAATACGGAAACACTAAGAATTCCATCCACGATAATGCTGAAGTGGACGCTATCCCCAACAGGCAGTCATCACGGTATAGGTAAAACAGAGACTTCTCACCGCGACATTGGTTGATGTGGACGCTGTACCCAACAAGCAGTTTTTGCAGAATACGCAATCATACACAATTCACCAATACAACACAATTAATTTGATAAAGACGTTAGACCAAGCAGAACACCATTAAGGAATATTAGATCATACAACTACCACTGCGACAAAGGCTGTTGTGGATGCAGGACCAAGCAGGCCGTCTTCAGCTACAATGACATAAAAAGAACAGCACTATTTGTTCTAAAAACAAGAGTAGGGTGGATTAGAAAAATTAAAACATTGCTACAATTCAACTTCATTAAATTTTTCATGACCTTGCCGTTTTATCGATTAATTGAGAAAAGAAGAGGAAGAAAAATATTAATATTAGACTATATGCAAATGGATCTAAATTATCCGGAATGATAGGTTGTGACTAAGGGAGAATATAAGTATATATCTAAAAGGACTTAAGATATCCGGAATGGAGGGACATAGGGTTATTAGACTTAACTCACTTATCCGAGACCAAGCTCGTATAAGTGGTGATATACGTTGGCTATTATTACTGATTATCAAGAGATAGCATTTGATTTTCTTTTCTGGAACTTTACACTACTTTTGTAATTTCGAACAAGAACGTAAAAGCCAGATCACTTGTCAGAGAGGCCTCGCTGCTTAATTGCCCTGAGTCGGCAAGGTGTTGAGGAGATATCAAAATTTGAAATCCTTCACCGGTATATGTCGGCGTTTCTATATATGTAAAAATTCTCGTACGGGACGTAAAATAACATACAATTAATATATTATTATAAAGATAGATTTGAAAGTTGATGGATTCAATGAATAAAAAAAAAACATTATATAGAAAGTGTTCTAGGATTTACAAAGAAAAAACAAGTATTCCATTGCATATCATGATTTTAATTTGATACATATCTTTAATAATACGTACAAATGTTCAACAGTATGTCTTCAAAAAGTATAAGACACTGATTATTTAGGTAATAAAATTATATTTTAGGATGTGAAATTGGAAGATATGGACCTTCCTGTTCCTTGTGTCCAAACTGTTCACTTTTTCACATAGAAACAGGAAACTGTTGTAAGTAGAAAAAGTCCAGTAATTAATAACAATATTTTTTCATCGTTAAATAAAGTAAATGTTTTTAAGATTTTTAAAAAAGAAAGTAAGTTAATATGTATATTCATATACTTTTTTAAATATTGAATATGAGTTTTTTTATCATACATTTCATTGATGGCATGAGAGGAATGAGTGAGCTTTCTAAAATTAAAAATATATATTACTTCTTGTTCAACCTAATTAAATACGTATGAACAATAGAACCACATATTTCTACATGATAAACACTGTATATTTGAATTTAACCATTAAGTTTAACTTAATTTTTAAGGTTGCAAATGAATCTCAATTGAAATTTTAATGAGAATGTAGTTATATACATACATTTTGCATAAATATTTCCGGCTTACTGGGTGATAGTCATTCAATAAAGATATGATAATTATTCTATAATAGTATATGCTTTACAGTACTAACAAATATAAATGTGAATGTTTTTATCATATGTTAATGGTTGAGTGTGCTTTAATTTCATATTCCTGTCTTAACTGTCATTCCAATTGTAGTTGTCTATTTGGATAAAACAATCATTTTTTAATGAAAACAACTATACGGTTTGATTGAAAGCAAACAAATATTCTAAGAATGAAGTTGAGAACTATAATCATGATAATGCAAATTAATTACCTAAACGATCGCTGATACATGTACTAAAACAAGTAGAATTGTTAATTATGTATTGAACTTTTATATTAATGTTTGCATGATCTTATTTACCTGCTTATTCGAATAACATTTTGTTTTCTTTTTGATATTGTTTTATTATTTTGAAATTTTTTTTTTCTCGTTATTCATCTTACTTTCTTATGTTTTCGTTTACTTTTGAAATGCAATTTGTGTTAAAATATATGTAAATAATATATAAATAATATATTTTTAAAACCCACTTTGTTGACAATTAAAATTACTATTTCTGTATTTTTTTTTATTGGATGTCAAGTTTTTCGTCGTCTATACTGATTATGTTAAAGTGCCGTTTCAGAGTGCCTTGCGAACTCATCTGACTAAATGGATTACTAGATATACCATGAAGATGTCAATCGGGTTATGATCAAAGACTTTCACATGTAAGTGTTTGAACATCTTTATACTGACGCATTGTACCTTGTCTGTATATAAAAGAAACTGTAAAATATCTCATATTCTAAGTAATATGTGGTTGTATGGAAGAACCTTCTGATTGTAGCAAATGATCAGTATTTCTCAAAAGTGAAAGCTTATTAAAAAAGAAGATAAAATATCAGTAATGGAGTAGATATCGAGTTTTGAGTATAGTATTGATGACAATTAATAGAAACTTCTAGCATTTAATTAGAGATTTGGCCGCAGTTCCTATGTATACTAAACAAAAAAAAGAAAAAGAAACGCATATTCAAATTTAACATGATAATCTAAGTTTTCACTTTAAACCTTATATTTTAAAAGTGATTTTAGAGTGCGTCGTGATAAAAATCAAACATATCCTAGGTTGTAAATTGAAAAGTTAAGTTTATGTCTTTGTCGTCGCCTCTAAATTCTGGGACGGTATGTCTTAAGCAATCCATATGTCCTTTGCAACGTCTCAGTGCTAGTGGATTTCAAGTGTACGGATGTCGTGCACGAATACCAGCTCCTCTCAGATTCTTACAAACAATTTGTGCACTTTTATGCTGATTTCTTCAAACAGCAATTGTAACAATAGTTGATACAGAAGTTCTGATTCGATAGCACAGGTGCTGAAGGGGGTATTGACAGTCCTGTTTGTGTGTGGTATCCCGCGGACGGTCAGTTTTTATTCTATCAAGCATGTTTTAACTTGTTGGAGACGTGTGTTTAACGCTGCATAGGTGATTGATGTACACTAAATGCATTGGCAACGTCTTGTTGCGTAACTTCGGTTATAATCATCGTTAGCCCGGTTGCGTTCATCTTTGTAAGGCGTGGCATTGCAGCATGAACCTTGCAATCAAATCATAAATTTGCGTTTAATAGGAGTTTTTATTGTTTCTCTAAATCCAAAATATGAATGAAAATAAACCCCCGATTTACAATAAATCATGAAAAAAAAACTATTTTCATAAACATGATAAATCAAGGGAAATAATTTAACACTTAGGGTTTAAAAGCTTATGTTGTCCTTTAATAGGTCACAGGTACATGTATCCAATGATAAAAAAGATAGTTGTTCCGTATACTTTTTCAAAATTTCATTGATGATTAAGGATAAATAACACAAACAAACTTTTTTCAGAAATCAGCATTATTTCTCATATATTTACATTTAAATTGACAACCTGAATAATGTTTACCAAGTAGAGTGGGAGAATTTTATAAGCTTTTGTCATAAAGTTAAAAATTTGTGCAAAATTTTGTATGGAATTATATAGTAGGCAAAATAAAATCTCAAATCTAAGCACCAAGGAAAACCTACGATTTTTTTTTATATTTCAGGGATTTATTATTTATGTCAATACAAATTAAAATCAGTCAAAAAATATATATCAACCCGCGCATCCATTTTTTGTTTGTGGTAAGTACCCTTAAAACAATAACATTTCTTTTTGTGTTGAGAATATATTCACAGCGCAAGACAATGTAATCTACCAAAATGAGATCTCAAGAAAACTAAAATAAATAGTATATTTGAAAAATGCATTTATGATATCCTTAATTTTCGTGTGTATATTTATGTGTATTGTAGGTTTTATGCAATCTACACTCAATTCTTGATAAAAGGGGTATATTTATATGTATAACTGAACCTTTCCTTTGATTTAAAAAAGGGGGTTTTCATAAAGGTGATGAATGAAGAGAGCTCTGACTAAACCTTGTTCAGAACATTAAACAACGTAAAATATTTCTAAATTATAAATTGAATTTTCTGTTTAGAACAAATGACATTATACATATTTTTGCAGCAATACTCCATTGTAACCAAAAAGCTGGAAATTTGGAAAAAGCGATATTTAACACAAACTTCAAAACTGAACATAAATGATTAAGGATGTAAGTCATTTAAGATCTGTCTCTTTTAAAGTTTTTGTGATTGAATCAGAAATTTTAGGCAGTTCTTTTTATGCCTCCTATGAGAAATATGAGCCTGATA
>NW_026936372.1:0-7159 GCF_032062105.1 Saccostrea cuccullata
AACTTTTTTAAGTTTAGAACCACAAATCACCACCTCCCAATTGAAACAGGTAGATGGAATGGTACTCAAAGAAATGAAAGAGTTTGTAGCTTATGCAGTAATAACCAGATAGGAGATGAGTATCATTATATTTTAGAATGTAGTGCTTTAAACCAATTAAGAAAAGTTTATTTGAACCAAAAATTTTGTTTTAATCCAAATACCATTAAGTTTTGTGAAATCATGTGCCAAAATGATGTTGATTCTTTGAAACAATTATGTACATTTATTTCTAAAATTAATAGTATTGTCTGTTCTCCTTAATTATCACCTTCTGCCTGACCCACTGTATTATATGTATATATGTTTTATATGTTTTGTACCTCATGTACCATTTACATGGTTTTGAGAGAATAAATTGAATTGAATTGAATTGAATTGTTTTTTTGGTATGCATCTCTCCTTTGGTCGTAGGGTGGTCGATCATATTCAAAATAACCTCTGTTGTCTTGATAGTGGCCACTAGATCTTCCTCCGAAGCTTTTTTTTTTTTGGTAGTTCTTGTTCTTATATCTAGCACCTTGTTCCTGGCTCCTGCGTGATATGCTACAGATGTTATCAATCATTTTCTTCATATTTGAAGCTAAAACAGCTGTATATAAACTAAACCAAGTAAAAGGGATTTTGGGAAACCCCCCCCCCCCCTACAGAACGGACACCTTTGGGGAATTAGTTTGGGTTTTTTTTTTTTTTGTTTTTGCTTGTCAAGAAATTTCTGGGTTTAATTTTATTTGACAACCTTTGGCATTCATAAAAGTAAAAGAAATATGCCTGTTTAAGTGTTTTGAAAGTTTATTTTGACGCAAATGTCGCAATTCCCTTTTGAACATGTTGAAAGGAAAGCATAATATTCCAACTCAGTTTCAAAGGAATGTTGCAAGCCATTTTAAAATACAAGTCATAACCATGTTAACACCTGTGGTTACTGCTCTCATAATTTGTGGTTTTTACACCTGCCCGGAAGCGCTCACGAGTAGCGTCCCTTAGTTCAGGTAAACAATTTCAAATGTGAAGTCATGGAGGCGAAATTGACAATTTGGGACTGTTGATTTCACTTTATCTAGTTAATTATGTGCAAGGACAAGTTATATCAGGAAATATTCTACAAATTCTCCAGCGAACAACAGGATTTTCTAAGGTAAAGTTGCGCGTTTTTATTCCCGGGAAAAGGTTCAGTATTATTAGGTCAAGGTGTGTAATATTTCAAACTAGGAAATGGCGTATGGTTAAAGTTTGTAAATAAAACATTGCGTAAATGAAGAATTACTTTTTTATATACACGGGCATTGTTAAATATTGAAAAAGATCGAATAACTTGGACATGTTGGAGGAAGAATGTGGATAAATTTAGAAACATGATTGAGCCATTTATGGTGCAGTAATCTTATGTGGGTAGTGCCATATGACTCAGTAATTAAACACAACTTTGAAGTTTTATGACAGATTGTAAACAAATTTTATTTTCTTAAATAAATTAAATGCTATGTGTGCTAAAAATAACCCATGCTGTGTGAAAGTATTGACAACACAGAATTAAGATACTAGTACTTGAAAACATGAAATGATAACAAAAAACATATCTGTATACACAGTAAAATTTGTGACTTCTGCTTATACATATGTTACACTTAATTCTTTACTTGTAAGTGGTGACCAACCCATCACACATTTTTAAGGAGTCATTTCCTGAGGACAATTTAAGAACCTCACAGGGGCCGGGGTAACATATGTTTTGATTTTACGTAATCACTAGTATAGATACATGTATATACAAAAAAGGATTACATAAAATCAAATACAGTATGTTACAGACCCCTGTGAAGAACCTAAATATGAAATAATTAACAGAATAATTATCTGATTATAGCCCCCTGTTTATAGGGTTGAAATGGAAATCTGCGTTGGCGATTTCCCCTCCTAATTTAAAACATAACCCCCAAGTTACTCTGGTTAATTCCCTCTTGTGTGCACATGTTGATAACTTTTACATCCCTTCTAGATCTGAAATTACTCTCATTTTTTTTACTCATATTGCTCAAGATGTTTATTGTCACCATTATAATTTTGTCGATGGGAAGCTGAAAATTTAGACTTAATACATATGCAGCTCTCAGGCACCTACTTTGACAATGCCAGACTTCAGTTTAAAAACGGTCTCATCTGAAGGACCAGTTTTCAGTTGTTACGCATGCAGTAGGATTTGAATCCATGTGGCAAGGATTCACTCCTTACTTAGTATATATACGATTGCTATACTGGGACTCGAGATGAGCAAACCTCTTAACATAGTCCATCATGATCTTTGGTACAATTAATGTTATGTGATAGACATGAAACAAAAACAAGATATAATGCTCAAAATAATAGATGAAAAGCTCAACCTGCAGATAAACACTTAAAATTACTAATAATTAATCGCAAAGTTAAGGGTTATATGACATGAGGGGCCTCCACAAAGCTGCATGACCATCGATCTATCGACCCTTGTAAAAAGCATTTTTAACATCTATAAATATCTACAAACATAACAGAATTCATGCGTTAACTCATGCACTCACAAATGAATTAACACATGTGATTGTGTTACATACTGTATCCTCTCCAAGTCGGTAGAGGGGATTTAGTTAACATGGTTAAAACACTAATCTTCTAGAAGTCGATCTCGCTGCATGCGTGATCATCATGCACTTCTTAGGGAGAGAGAGGGTAGCAAGTCAGGACAATACTAAAAATAATGTAAAGATGAAAGTTTAAGTTTATTACAAATTGCTTAATCATGATGAAAAAGGTGATCAATTAACTAATTCACAGCTAAGTGATTAACTGTCTAGTATCAAACCATGTGGCAAATTATTGCATCAGTAATCATCCAAGATTCTTAGCAGTATACAGTCATGTTAAAAGTAAACAAAAAAGAAAAGTTTAATGCAGTTATATATATATTAATAGATGAGTCATTTTAATCGCTGCTGCAGTCACAGCTTTTAAGCACAATAAAAATACTTCTGCACAGGTAAATATTACCCAAAGTGTATTATAATAGAAACTGATATGACATATGAATATAAATAGCAGAAATTTGTCATATATCGAGTCACTATCTGTATTTATTTTAGTTTTTATATAGCTTATCAGGTTATCTGCGAATTTGAACTATTTCTAAAATTGATTTGTATAATCACTTGCTCACATCAAACATGATCAACTGTCAACTTCGAAAGTGATTAAAGTTAGGAACAATATACCTTTATTCATTGTTTTTATCATGTTTATGTAATAACTATATATTAAGCATTAATTATATGTTCCAAAAATGTTATAAAGCTTAACATCTATAAATTAAACAAACTATTGATTTAGAAATTTCCTGTAATATTGATTTGTCATTATTTTTGAAAAAAGGCTACTCAATGCCAATTGATTTCAACCCCCCCCCCCCACCTCCTAAAAAAACCTGATCGACCCCTTCCAGAACCAGATTATGCAAGGACATCATCATTTTATCATGACACTGTATTGTTTTATCTTTAAATTAATAGTAACAAGATAGCATGTTAACAATGGTTAAGTGTATAATATATAATATTAACATGATTAAGTATATGTATGACTTTTGTGAATGGGGGGGAGGGGGAGGGATAGAATTTGAGACAACCCAAATATGAAAATAAAAGAAGTGCGATATGATTTTACATACATGTAACTCTTTATATGTCCTTAAAAATTGCAGACAGATTACATAAACATGCCAAGATTCACTGAATTAAGCTTATATCATATGTTATATATAGGTATCACTTGTATTGTATCTTTAAAAGGATTTATTTTTGCCTTCTCCTTACTAAGGGTTAAAAAAATTAGGTCGGAAGGTAGCTAAGGTGAGATATTTTTTTTAAAGAAAATTCTGACAAACTTGTTTACTAGATGAGTAAATTTTGGGAAAAAAAAATTTAAAACAAATTTGGCTCTTGCATGCAGGTAAAAAAAAATAAGTTTGGCCATTTTTTATAGCCAAGAGAGGGCAAACAAACATTTTTTTTTAAAAGATGGCCCCATATCGTAATTATATGTATAAAAGTCTAGCTGGTTCAGGATGTTAACATATATCCATTAGCTATCCTGTTTAAAAATACACAATTGTTTTTCTCTCTCTCGTAAATATGGTAAAAAGACGTCATCCATCACATATTAAATTGATTTCCAGGAAACCTTGTCATTTCTTTGAACTTTTTGACAAGCATTATTGCTGAGTGACCGAGATTAACATGTGTTTTAATGAAAAGGATACCCCGGGGGGCAGTGCACATTCATACCGGTGACATGATAAATATGTCCGGATTTTAACACTCAATTTGTAATGGTGTGAGGCCTCTATGTAGAGTGTATCATGTATAAATTGTGACTCTCTGACATTTAATGCAGGCTTACAGCTTCGAGTGACAAATTTTTATAATGGACTGGTCACTGGTCAAGTTTACCAATTTAGATTATCCTCAATGTGAAATGCAAGACCTGAATAGCTATTTGAAATAAATGGGAAAGGGAGGGGGGGAGCTTATGTCACAGTATTAGAAGATTGTAGATTTTCATGAAAATAATGAATTGAGATTTATAAAGAACAAAACTAAAAGTTTGACACTTTGTTGATAATAAAATATATTATGCATGCTATGCGTCAAAGATTTACCCATTTACAAATACATTGTATATATATATTTTATAAAGACATAAAAAATGTAAATTTAAATAATGATTTTAAAACGTTTAGGTACGTTGACTATAATATTTAAACAAAATTGACATTTTTTTTTTGTAAAAACCTGGTAAACATGTAAATTAATATAAGTACAGCCTAGTATACATATGACTGAAATAAGTATGCATGATCATGACAATCCATGTAAATGTAAATTTAAGATTGAATAAATAAGGTATCATATTTAAAATTAATTCAATTTTGACATTAAAAAAAAAACTTAAATATAATTTCTTAGTATACATCATGTACATAATGAGTTTAAGGTCTGAATCTGTTTAAGGGGGCCGACTATAGTTTTATTGTGTGAAAACTGCAATTATAGCAAAACTCTTCAATTTTATACCATATATAGCTTACATTAACTTCAGTGTACATGCAAAGTTTGGGGGACATCTACCGTCCAGGTATTTTGAGGGACTGTCTCAAAATACAAGCACATTTACTATAGGATTATATATGAAAATGCCAATTTGTAGCACTTTAAAGCAAACTATTCAAATACTACAATAGAAATTTTGTTCAAACTATAATATTTGACGAGTAATACTATATTATACAATATATGTAAAAAACACAAAATTCTACCGTCTTGTTACCAGAGGGGCATCTCAAAATGCAAAAAATTAGCAAATTTTACTATTTTTATAGAGTATTACTAAATATGACGTACGCAATGGATTCACATGAAAACATAATAACAATATTGAAGATATTCTCAAATTTCTATGTTTTGAATTTCAAGAGCGTATGTTTATTACTTTTTCTTTAATAATATTTTTATTACCCCTTTCTTTAAGAGCTACAGATTATCATAACGTAAAAAACACACTACAACAACGTCAACCTACCTATCAATTGCAAAATCGGTTAAAGAATCAGTTATTTTAGGAATGACTCTAATTCTTGGCCAAATTATTCGATTATAACCTGGTTTGGTAGTTTACGCTTTATAATCCGCGAAGCGGATTATAAAAAAGCGTAAACTGACCCAAACCAGGTTATAATCGAATAATTTGGCCAAGAATTAGAGTCATTCCTTATAATTTAATTGTTAAATAATCAAACAACTGTGGATGTTAAATTGTGCTGCTTTTTATGAGTTCAAATTTGCCGCTCAATAATACATCCCTAGTAACGGAAGTGATTTGAAACAAAGGGACGCAATAAGTGATACACAGATCTAGCAGCCATGATGTTTGTTTACACGAGGTAAAAGCGAGCTACTGTTTGAAGTTAAAAGGACATTTATGAAATGTAGAATTTTCCATGTAAGTCCATGGACTGGAAATGTTGGATTGCATAGATACAGATGAATCAGCTGGTTGTCAAGGGGGTGTGTCCCCATACCAAACCAGGTTATTACGTTTTATTCTTGTGTTCCTTTTTGGAAATCAACCAATGAGAGACTAGAACAAAATCAAAATTAAATTATATCAAATTGTAATTGCATTTTTTATATAATTTCTTATTTTTGTTTAATTTTAATAATTAAGTGAAAAAGGTTGCAATAAAACAGTAAATACGCTTCATTTTACTATGATGCGCGAAATATTGTGCAATGGAAACTATAGTCGGCCAGCTTAATTTGTATATCTTCATAATGTATGAAAAATATTCAAAATTTTAATAACATTCTGATTTCTAAACCAGTTTCTATTTAAACGTTTAAAAAATCCAAACACTTAGACATTTGAAATTGGAAAATTATTTTTCTTCCCAAAGGATTATATAGAAAAACTACCCCTGGTATCTTGTAGAAATGCCTGGTAAGGTACCTCAGTCAATTTTTTGTGAGTTAACATGTTTAAGTAGCAATACTTCAATGACAAACTCCTAGAAAAAAAAATTATCTATTACAGTATTAAGGAACGTCTCGTCTGTCCTTAAGCATGATCATGACAAACTTTATTAGCAAATGAAATCCAAATAATCAGAATAATAGGGCTATATAAACCAACTGTGGGAAATGATCCGAGTTTTGAATTAGACAGCCATATAAACAGATAAAGGAGAATAAAACTCTCCTAAATGTTTCTCAGTGTAACACTTGATTATCTTCAATTTTATTTCTTTATGACTTATGTATTGACAGCTTGAGAAACACAGCTCATGAGTAGACATATTATTATTTTTACATGTATTATTCATAAGACATGGAAATTTGGATTTGTTTTCTGTTTTGTAAAACTGTTACAGCAGTAAAAATTCAACCTTTTACTCTCAAGTTATTTTAATTTCTTTAAGGTAGTACAATGTACCAACAAAATCTTCTCAAGTCAAAATTTTAATCATTCATACTGTATTAATTCTTAAGGTTCAACAACCATTTGATAAGAGAGATTACTCCCTCTAGTTTAATTG
>NW_026936373.1:0-71040 GCF_032062105.1 Saccostrea cuccullata
AAATTTCAATGAAAATGTTTTGAAAATTAAAAAAAAATCAATTACTTACGATTTTATTCTTCGTAAGGTGTCCTTTGAGAGTCTGATTACATTTAGAATCCGCTTTGGAATGGAGCCATACAAGCTTTAAATGTAAGCAGGCGTGATACTTGTCCACATGCGCCGAATTTCCTCGATCAAATTGTATCTCGATTTTATTGCAACAGTGCATGACTGAAGTTTTCTTTTTACGTGTAACCAAACATTCTCTTTTATATTCATGTCTGGCGACTGAGCAGGTCAGCTTAAACAGTTTATACGATTTCTAGCTACATACTCTTGAGTTGACCTGGCTCGGTGGACAGGTGCGTTGTCATCCTAAAAATAATAGCCGTTTTGAGAGAACAGGCCAAAGGTTTTCCTCTAATATATCTTGGTATTTAGCAGCATTGATATTTCCTTCTACTGGCGTCATAGTTCCAACACCCTCCCTGCAAATGCACCCCCATATCGTAACTTCGTATTTCGCTTGAGAAGTCCTCTGCTGAACAAGGTCCGGTATCCATCCTTCGTCCTTTTTTCTCCAAATCCTTATTCTTTCATCATGTCCCATTATAATTTTACTCTCATCTGAAAAAATCACACTCTTCCAGTCCTCTACTGACCATCGTCGTTTCCCCCTACAACAAGCAAGCCGCTTCTTACGATTCACTTCTTTAATTACCAGTTTCTTCTTAGAAACACTTCTCCGGTAGTTATGTTTGTGCAAATTATGCTGAACTGTCCTTTTTCTACCTGGTTCTGGTCTTTCCTCGTTAAATTTTGCCGTTATATCAGAAAGTGAACATCTACGATTTGTTTTCACAATCCTCTCTAGCTTCCGATAGTCGCGATTTTTGGAGGTTGGCCGCTTCTGGGTTTATTTTCAACAGATCCCGTGTCAGAAAATTTTCGACAAACGTCTATGACAATTGATTTAGGTAATTCTAACATTTCACTTATCTTTCTCCGAGAATAACCTTCCTGCATTAATTCCAAGATGATGTTTTTTACATCTGACCCCATTTCTTTTCCTTTCCGACCCATCTTTTTCACTCTTGCTATATTTGCTCTAAATTTGTAAACAGCAGACGAACATATTGTCACGTGATTTATCATGTGACTTAATTCTCTAAATTTATACAAATCTTCTTCATGTGATGTGATATCAAGAGGGCAAGGTCATTTTCTTTTTTTATACCATTGGAAGTGTAAACACGCCGCCCTTTTTGACCGAATACTTTTTGCACGTGACTGTACATGTATGTATACCTGGGATATCTATAAATTTGAACTATCTGCAAACCCCAAAAATGTCAATGATATACGTAAACACGCAGCTAGGATAAGGATGCCAGTAAAATATCAAATTGTAGCAACTTCCCTGAGATACCTAGATATGAAGTTATAATAGAATACACTTGAGCTGACATGACGGGAAGGTGTCATAATTTTTACATGGCTTGTATATTAATCTTGGAGACTTGTTGTTTAATTAAGGTCTTCCGTTTCCAACGGAAGACCTTCTACTGATTCTGTTGGTCAAGATTATTATTCTTTTTTTTTCTTCTACTTCCTAGACGCCGACTTTGAGGCCTCATATCTCACTTATTTATCAACGGATTTTGCTCAAATTTTCAGACATTATAGACATCATTAAACTCTATCAGAGTGCTATCTAACATTTCAAAAATTCACTTCTGCTTTTGAGTTATTCCCCTTTAAACGAGAATTTATAGGCTTTCGTTTCCGGATAAAGGCTCAGAGACCACAAAAGCCGGAGCAGAAATTTTACTGATTTTGGGTAACAGAAGGATTGAAGTTGTGCACATTGGTTTTTGTTTTTCGATTTCTGTATTCACAATGGCGCTATATAGGGGTCAAAAATTAGAACGCCTAAAAGAGCGAAAATTTACTCATATTTTCCTTTTTATCTTGAAAACTAAAAATATTTTGTTAAGACATAATGAACAAAAGTTGTGCATAATTGCAAGGGCTTTCATGTAATACTATTCAAAAGGGGCTGGCCCCTATAATAAGGGCTCTATGGAACTTGAAAGTTTTTGCTTTATAACTCAAAAACGGTAAATATTTCGATCTAGATCTTACGAACAAAATTGTTCTTTTACACCTTTTTGATCTGATGAAAATGCTGTTTTGTTCGATTATGCCGGGAATATTGGTAATAACGCGTTAAAAGCAGGCAAGGTAAACAGGTAGCGTTTTTCGGATTACATTCACCTTGTTTGTTTACAATTATATAACACGCCTCCCTCGATAGCGCGGGGCAAAGTCGGTCACCGGGAATCAATCGGCGGGTAATCCAGCGACCCACAGTTATACACAAATAAAAACACAGAATGGTTAAATTCATTCTTTTAATACATAAAATTGTACCTTAATACTATCTCTGTCCTATAAAAATATTATTTTGTTCGAGTCTTACGTATTATAGGAAAGAAAGCTAGGCAGTTCTCATCTTGCTATTGAAGGAAAACTCTGTACACATAGTCTTTATGCGCAGAATTGAAGTAAACTTGCCGTAAATAATAAATGTTTTACAATGCTGTATCACATCTCTTTTTTAATTAGGTTTTAAACGTGTTCTTTGGTTCCCGTTCACAGTATTCAATGGCATCATTTTCCTTTTACTAATCAAAATGTTTCCAAGAGAAAGAGTTTTAGAAAAAAGCTTTTCTTCGTTAAAATATGAACACAAACAATATGAACGAAAACGATACACGCCCGGATCTCATAAAAAGAACTTTTAAAGAGTCAAATAATACAAAAATTATTTACTGCGCAATTCTCACATTCACCTGGAACCCAGATTTTAAGTGTGTTGACCATTGCTGCGTAATCTTACGATTACACGCATTCAAGAAAATCTAAAGCGACACGCCGCGGCGAACCATTGACCCCGCAGTCATAGGCAAAATAATTGGTGTATTAAAACCATTTTACAATTAATGGAAAATTATTATTGTCCGATATTTGAGATTAATATGTTGGCTTATCTTCGTTTTAAATTTGATCGTGATACATGTTTATCTAAAACAGCTATCTTGGTTTTGTGTTTGTTTACAATTACGCGACAAACCAATCCTTCCGTCGCTTGTTGACATTAATTTACACAGCGTGGTCGAATGTTAAATCTTATTTTACAAACTTACGGAAAACTGTAAGTAAATCGAATCTTTCAAAAATATTTTAAAATATCTTAGGTTTGACTTTAGAACAAAACGTTGGGGTATTTATTTTACATATACATTAATCAGTCTTCAATTTTTATAGTTCGTTGGCTCCATGTGTAATTTTACTTTTCGTTTTGAGGATTCATAGCGTAAGGACTGGCGATCTGCGGTTACTTTACTTCAACCAATATTGATTTAAATGCACAAGCTTAATTAGCGCTTTTAACTCACAAATAAATCCGTTTTCAACACAAATTTTCCCAAACACATTTTTTTTGTTCATCACAGATTTTTACCATGGCTATTTCAGTTTTAAATTTTAAAGAAAATCTTCCGAATCATAAGGATCTATTCAGAATTTTACTCATTAATGAAATGGACTAAACATCGATAAGTATCTCCGGCACGTTTAAACTCTGTGCTGCACAATGCCTATTTATATTACACGTTGAATAAGTCAAGTTGAAAAAATGATTCAAGATTTTAAAGTAATGAATTTTATTTGTTTTATAATTTATTCAAAACCTGTAAATGATTAGTATAGTGAGCTAACCTTTTAATTTTGTTCCGTGATTTTAAAAATATCAGTAGCAAATTATACAATGTACATGTAAATAGTACATGAAATAAACCTGCATCGTATGTACAGAATCGAAAATTTAAGAACTTATATATAACAATCTACAGCTACTGAATATCACAAACTTATCATGTAATTACACACTTTTATGACCTAATTTAAACTATTAAAATCATAACCGGCACCATAGTTAAACATTACTTGTCTTATAATCGGCACTTAGTGCCTTTGAGCAGGAAGGGATCTTTTTTGTGCCAGCACCTAAAGCGACACAGAACCTTGTTTTATACGGTCTCATCGGAAGGACAGGTCCCCACGTCCCACAGTGGGATTCGAACCACGACGTAGGGATCAACTCCTTACTTCGCTACTATAGAACAGAGGCTCTAATCATTGCGCTATGCGGGCGACCTTGGGGATATAAAATTAAAACAATGAAGAAAACGGTTAGTAAAAAGTAAGAAAGGGTCGTTTTAAAGTATTATTCTTACGAACTTCAGGGCAAGAATGAGAAACCATATTTACGAAAGCTTCCTGATATAAAAAAGATTACTTTTTTTCAAATCATGACTAGAGTTTTCCCTTGCAAAGTAATTGTGTATTTTGGGGGGTAGTGTGGATGGAATGGGAATTAAACGGTCTGTTTAACTGTCCATATGTCTGTCTGCCCCTTAAAGTTTTTTTACTAGAAGGTCAGGCTATAACACAAAGAAACCAGAAGCTTGTACTCGATACAAAGATTTCAAGTGATCCTAGGATGTGTCATTGTATTTAAATATTCAAGGCAATATTACGGCAAATTCAAGGTCACTGGAGAAAGAATTAATGTTATGTTGCATCATTTATATGTAATCGAGAATATCTGTAAGCTCATACTTGATACAGAGATTGCTTGTGACAAAAAGGTTTTTTTTTACGATTTTGACTCAGAAAACAGTATTTTTTTTCATTCTGACTATACACATGTATTTGTTTAAGTCCATACTTGATACAAATTGCTTATAGTCCGCCGGTTTTCAAATGATTTAAAATAAGGTCATTTTAGCAAATTTAGGGCCAATGACAGAAAAGATGTAAAACTCCTGTCAAGGTTATGAATTTCTAAAAGTTGTTTCAGATTGAGGGTTTGTCTTGACAAAGAGCCAAGGTTATTCTGTTAAAATCAAGGTCACTGACATAAGAAATCTTTTCTTTTCCACGCTATGAACTAGTAAGTGAAAATCATTAGAGGCTCTTACTTGAAACATAAATTACTTATGATTGGAGGTTGTGTCATGTCACCCTGATCAAAGGTCTTTCTGGCAAATCAAGGTCACTGACAGAGAAAAAATGTTTAAGCATAACTTTGTAATTATGATTCACTGGAGGCTCATGCTGAGAAGAAAGGTTGTTCACATTAGAAAGTGTTTTTACCTCCTGTCCACAGCTCCAACGGAAGACCTACTCGTTGCTTTGCAACGAGCTCAGCTCTAGTTCAAGTGTTGTTATTGTTTTTAAAGCTTGAGAGTGCTGGTATTATGTTGAACATTTGAAATTTAAATAACCCTTTTCCTTTTGCTTGTCCAATATGCACATTTCACTCCTTTATACCGATGTAATAAAAACAAAGAATTGTATTCATATTTATATGTATTTTTTTTAAATAGCATCTAATCACAAAGTGTAAACAGTTTTGGAAAAATGAATGTTCCTTTTTGTAACTAAACAAGTGCATCGTTTATACATTAACAAAACAGCGAATTAAATTGACCAACATATTTCATTTTCATTGATTTTCGGAAGCAATGTACTGTTAAAAGGCAAACAAAATTTTTATTTGAAATAAATTATCAATAAAAGGGACTTCACTAAGAAAAATACGATAATTAGCTAAAGTTTAAATTAATATTCCCTAACAGTCGCAAGTTTGGCTCAGTGGTTTGAGCGTTTGCTCTAGAGTCGCGAAGTAAGGAGTGGATCCTTTTGTAGAACATGGGTCTTTCGGATGAGACCGTAAAAACCAAGGACCGTCTCACAGTAGGTACTAACACGAAAAAGATCCCTCACTGCTCAATGACTCTGAGTGCCGAGTATACGACAAAATTTGTAGCTCTCCATTGGCAAGTGGAGGCGTCTCTATATAATGGAAAAAAATATCGAGAGGAAAATCAATAAAGATCCTGCAACCATTCAGTTAGCAAAAACAAAAACAAATCAGTGCGTTTGATACTTGGACCAAACTTTGAGATTGGCAATAAAATGAAAAAGGCTACGTTAAATAATTATAATTTTAATTAGTATTGATGTATCACGATTTTTAAAAAATGATCTATGAATAGAAATGAAGAAAACATTGATGTAACCATCATTAATGGTAGTCCTGGAAATAAATAAAGTAAAAAATGGAAATGTGTCTTGATCATCAAACTTCTTCAATATGAATGAAAATTACATGCGTGTATTTAATTGAGAATCGAGAATATTTTAAAATTCTTTGAAATATTTTGAAAGCTAATAGTCGGATAAAAATCAAACAAAAACGATATCCCTTTTAACTTTATCAATTCCTCAAGTAAATGTTGGCAGCATAAAATATAAATTTAAACCAGAAACATGCATCACTTATTTTCAAAAATGTGTTTAACTTAAAAAATATAAACACGTACAGTGCAGGGAACTAATTTTGTTACATAAACCAGCATCAGGATCAGCATAAGTAGCATCAGGATAGAACTAGCATCAGCATCAGCATTTTAAAAAACAGCATTACTTGGATCAGCATCAGCAAGCAAAGGATAGAACTAGCATTGACCAAAGTGAAAACAGATAAAGGAAAGTCATTAAATACAAATTACAAATAAAAATTACCCCAAAAATTATTTTAATGGCTTAAAATAGCGATGCTGATTTTGAATTATCCACTTCCGGCAGGATAATCCTACTTCCGATAGCATTACTAGCAATGACCTAGTTTCAAACCAGCATCAGGATAAGGATCAAACCAGGATCAGGATAAAGATAACTAGCATCAAAATCAGCAAGCAAAGGAAGCATCAAAATCAGCAAGCATAGGAAGCACCAAAATCAGCATTGATGCTGTAACAAAATTATTTCCCTGCACTGTACGTTTTTATGCAATAGGTAAAATTTGATGTTCTAAAAAAAGGGACCTGTAGTTTTTCAGATAGAAAATGATAAACAACTTTATATATTAGATATGAAAAACATAAATTTTTTTACAGATAAACTTAATGTTAGTAAATATATTTTGCATCTCGTAACTAAAAAAGGAAAGAACATTTTGATTAACATTTCTTTTAAATGTTTAGAAAATTTTTAATTCTGGATAACTGCTCCCACCTCAATCTCCATACATAAAAACTTAAACTTATATGTACAGAGCAGCCCGATTCACCGAGCTGCAAAGACTGGAAGCTCTCTTTAATAGTATACTTAATTCTACTACATTTTCTTCCTGCAAGAGTTAACAGAGGAATTCGAATCTTATTTCTGATGTATTATTCATGAATTGAACGTTCATAATAAATGCTTGTTTCGGTTATTAGTATATAATGTCTAAAACATCAAATTATGTGACATTCTAAGACAATCATTCGTGAAGATTGTTTGTTGGTTTGTTTACTTGCATGAAAGGAAGAGGTATGAGGAAGGATATGCAGATAACTAACAGAATTCAATATCTAAGTCCATAAAACCATACAAAACAGGAACAGAGCAAACACGGACCTCTTAAACATCAGAGGTGGGATCAGGTGCCATGGACGAATGAGCATCCCCTGCCGACCGGTCACACCCGCCGTGTGCTCCTTGTCACTTTTAACCAGGTTGTTGATATTCTTGCCATTGTATCGACCATAGATGACGCTGTCTCCTAACACAGTTTAAAGTATATTATTTTTCAACCGGAGTTTACATTTGTCTGCTTTATACCTATACGAGGGTCATTCAAAAAGTTCGTAGACTTTTGTTCTAACTTTTTTATTTAACGTAATATTATCTCCAAACTTGGTACAAATATTTTAACAACAGAATCAAATAATTTGAGTAAAAAAATTGGAATGTATCATCATATTTATTAAAATTACCAAGGATTTAGAACAGCAAAAATGGGGTCACGGAGCACCGTCAAAATTGAGTAATTTTCCAATTATCACTTTATAGTAGAACAGCTAACCTCTAATAAATGGAACTGAAACGAAATAAAATTTACATGTTTAAATAAAGTATTGTTGTATTGATTAAAATGAAATCAGGTTATGTAATATCTCGCTCCATTTAAAAGAGATCAGCTTCTAAATACATAAGGACTTGATTGAAAAAAGCAAAAAACCATGACGTTGGAGGACGTCACGGAGCAGCAAGTAGCAATAAAAATAGACTTTACATTCAGGAAACTTCTACAAGCTTAAAAATCCTTTTAAACAAGGATCTGTATGAAAAATAATCTGTGTATTTGTATTAAATTAAAAATACAATTTTTGAGTGGTAGCGAGTTTGAATCAGACGATGGATTGTCTGTAAAGAAACAGGTTTAAAATAAGAATATTGTCAAAAGAGTTAGGAACGTCACTGAACGTGATGTGTGCTTCAATGTTGCAGAAATAATAGAGTTGCATAGTAATTTAAAGAATTTGAAAACAATAACATTCTAATTCAAGCTATATCTGTACAATTGTTAGCAAACTAGGTGTTAAGTGTTGTGGATATGTGTTTTGAATGGGGAAGACACTACAGACTGTGTTTGAAATGAAAAAAAAAATGAGTATACTTTTGACAAACTTTCTCAGCGTTTTTGTTGACGTTACAATATTGGTTAACCGTGCTCCGTGGTAACAAAACATGTTGCTTTAAATTTTGGCTAACATGAGTTCTATTTAATCAAATGGAATGAAACTTCGCACTTCGACAAAATAAATGTTTATGTTTACGAAAATGTATTGATCTATAATATTGTAATGATCATATGACGATGAGAAGCATTATCTACGTATTTTTTGAATGACCCTCGTATAGAAGGATTTTGAGAGGGCTTCCAGCTGAAATAGATAAATGGAGTCAAGGATATTCATACTGTTGGGTTATAAATGGAAATTTCCTTCACACGTCTATTACACAAATAAAGCATACGGGTTGATATAATTAGGTGACATATTTTGATTAGAAATAACATAAATAATAAACGACTACATAGAAAATAGATATAAAGAAATAGTACGTTTTCTACTGTATTTCTATATTCTACTGAGTCATATCTATGTAATTTTATGCAAAATTTTGGATATATTTTAACATTCTTAAAAAATTGTATAGAATTCTACAATTGTGCAATTGTGTTTAAATACAAATACGAGAAAAAAATTGCTGATATATTTATGAAGATAATGTTGTTCTTGTTATTCGTCCTAAATAGGTTCTTTCTAAGAACAATGAAACAAATGAATGCAGACGTATGTGATGCACTAAATGATTCATTCTTGTTCAAAATTATACGTTGGGCACCTAGGCTAGGCATAGGCATAGATTCAATAAGTTCAAAAACACAGAGAATCTAACTCATTCCAACATCCACAAAGATTTTCCATTTAGAATTAAAAAAAACGGTAGATATAGACAAACCAATCATGCATAATATATATGAAACAAGATGTGTTTGTGAAACACTATGCCCCCGGTGGCAACAAAGTTCAAAGAAGTTATTTTTAGCATACAGGTCACAGTCAAGTTCACAAGGTCCTTGACATTGATATCCGTTGAAAGAACTTAATTTGTGAAGTAGTAATACTAAATATGAAGACTCTATCTCCTATAGTTCAAAAGTAATGTCAACTTTTGAAAATGCTATTTTTAGCATATAAGTCACAGTCAAGGTCGAAAGATCTTAGTGTGAAGTATACATACAAAAAAATGAAGTTTGTATCTTTCACGGTTCAAAATTTATGGCGAAGGTTAATGTTGACAACAAACAGACAAACAAACAGATAAACAGACAAATAGACAGAACAATAGAGAAACAGAAAGACAAAACAAAACTAATATACTTCCCGAACCTATCGATTCGCATAAAAAGCAAAAAATTAACTGAAATGGAATTTTTTAGGTGGATGTGGTGACTTCCTGAAACTGTACATACCAAGAGAGGTTCTTAAAATTCTTGTATTCAATTGTTCTACGTCATAAATTATTCTGTTGTGTTAGGTTGATGTCATGCTTATACATCGTTAGCACTGAAAAACATCAGAACAGTTTTGTGGTATAAAGATCGAAAAGTTAATCTAGCACACACCTTGCCTCATTTGTATCCACTGGCTATCGGAAACTTTTTATTTATTTATTTTATACTAGTAATTAAATCTATCCCGACCGACCTTAAATTTCGTGATATGCTATGCGTAATAAAACCTTTGCATTTTTTGTTAGTTATGTATAATACACGTAGTACTTTAAATTCTTAATACACACATTTAAAAACCTATTAATGCAGGGGGCTACTTGAGCTTTTATACAATATTCGCGACGACACAATAAAGTTTCCATCGGCAAAATATTAATTCACCCAACAGAGCAAATAAAATGCACCCGAGTAACTTAAGATCTGGTACGATAAAAAACTTTTTTTTCATATAATGAGATTCTTTTTATGAAAATCTATCTTTTTACAATGTTCATTCTTGTAGAGCATATAAAATGCGACATATTAATGAAATAAAACCCTCGAAAGTAGAAAATCACTTTCAGTATGGTTTATTTGGAAAATTCATCTCAAATGCCCGATATTGTAATTATGCAGAAAAAAATGAACATTGTTCGTCGACCTTAAAAAATCTTGCGAGCAGTAATTTTGACCGTGCTTTAAAAAAAACCACAAACCTTTAAAACATATTATCCGAAACAAATCTAACTGGTTACTCGAATTTACAAGGTGCGCTGTATTTAACTTAAATAGGTCTTCTGAGATAGATGTGACTATTTTAGATAACCTGACATTTTTTTTACTTTATACACCCCATGAAGTTTTCTTTTGATATTTGTAGACTACATGTATCTATTTAAGCGTTGAATTCATATTTTAGTATGTCTTCGGTCCAATAACACATCTGGCCGTGCCGACAAATTGAATACCGCGCGTTAGTGAACTGGTAAAATCCGAAGAATTACATAAATCGACAAAACTTGATAACTTATAGAGATATTTAGCTTGAGGAATTTGAGTATAATTTACCCATTCCCTATTGCATTTGAAATGTGTTTCAGGTGCATGTGAACGAGATTATTCATTCGTTTCAGGATTTAAGAGCACACACTATTTTAGATATTCATACTAAGGTCAAATCTAAGGTTTTATTCATATTGTGTTTTAAGTTATTATAATAAAACATTATAAAAAAAAAATAAATGTTTGTATAGACAATATCCAGGTGATCCGTTATTAAGAATCATTTGATGTAGAAGTCTCGAGCAGTCATTGCAAATGTTCTTATTCATACTATACAGGCTCTCATGTTTATTTGTTTAATTTTTTATATTTTATCTTGATCATGATAAGTGAAGCTAAAACTATATCTTTTCTGCAAAGACATGCATCTTGAAAACGATAATGTTATAAATTTTGTATGTGTGTTCTCGTTTTATATGTTTTTTAAATCAAAAAATTGTCTCTTAAGAATTAATAACACAAACTATTTTTTTTTACCAGAAATCAGCAATATTTATCAATGCGACATATATTTGCATTCAAATTGTTACGCTGAATAATGTTTTTTTTCGTATAGTCGGAGAATCGTGTAAGATTTTGTCACTGGGTAACAAACTTGTTCAAAATTTTGTATGGAATTATAAAGAAAACAAAAGAAAATCTCATATATAAGCGTCATTGAAAACCTGCAATTTATTTATGTTTCGGGGATTTATTATTTATGTCAATTCAAATCAAAATCAGTCAAAACATATGTAACAATACATGCATCATTTTTTTAAGTACCCTTAATTCAAAAGTTACATGTTTTTTTCTAAACAAATCATTTTTTTCGGTCAAGAATCAAGTTAAAACAAAAAAGGTTGATAGAACTTGATAGGTACCTTTGAAATTATTTTTCAATTAGATTAAGAATATTTCACCTGAAATGTTAAGTTTTAGGATAATCCAGCGCAGTTTTACATTCTATTATTAAGGGGTTCTTTTGATTTCTTACTTCATATAGCATGAAGCGAAACTCTGCAATATTGCATAATTTGCTCCAAATGTACATTGATCACTTCGAAATTAAGGGTCATTGATTTTAGATCGAGCATACATTTATGCTCAATCATGAAGTCTATTTCTAAAATACCAGATCTTTTATTTGCTGCTACGACCACTTCGTGTTTTATAATCTTCTCTCCTATTCTAAATTCAAAAACTGTCGACCCTTTCGTTTCCAATGTCCTGCCATCTGCTAAAGTGAGCGCATGGCGTGTTGCTTGTAATTTTGGCTGACTTGATGAAGGAATAGCATCAAAGGTCTCATCAGATACTACTGTAACAGAAGCTCCAGAGTCTACTATGAAATTAGCGTCTATTCCATTTACATCGGTCGGGATATAGAGTCCAGAGTCTATTGATGTCAGGCAACTGCTACTTATCTGACAGGTTTGTGGTGATGACTGGTTAGATTTCTTGTGTTGACTCTTGCTCATTATGGGCCTTTTTCTGTCTTTCTCTTTGTGGACACTCGCGGCTTATATGCCCCTTTTGATTGCAAGTGAAACAAATGATATCACTTCTTGATGTTAGTTTGCCACCCTTACTTCGTTGTACTTGACCCCTCCATTGCATCTGCTTTTGCACAAGCTGCTTTAATTTCTGGACCTCCAATTTGAGTTCTTTTAGTTCTGTGTCTTAGTACTAGAGTTTTCTGTATCTAGTCCTCTTACCATTTTTTCCATCTACCGTTTCTCTTTTCTTCTGCTCTCATACACGCATCAAGCTCCACTGCAATTTGTAATGTTTCATCAAAGGTCACAGGCAATGCGCGCAGATTTTTTTGCTAACGTATCTAACACCACTTGTGGCGCCTTTGGGTAAGCCATGGTGACTAGTCGTCTAATTGCTTGTCCCAGCTTCTGGTTTCCTCCTGGTTTCCTCTGTCTCATTCGCAGCTCAGACGTGTATAGTCCTTCAATATTTGGTGTTGCAAATCGCTTTTCAAGTGCACTAACAAGCTCTTTGTAATTATCTTTCTTTTCTGAACTTAAATTACTTAGGACTTGTTGTTCAATAGGGTAAGAATAAATTTTTGGTCCTACAAATGAAAATGCCTTGGGAAAAATATTTTGAAACTTGTGAAATTATTATTTTAAAAATTCTGTATAAATTACATTTCTATCTCTGGTCGCGCCTCTTAGCCTCTTAGACTTACTGCCAAGAAAAGACATCTCTCCTTCTCGTTCCATTCGTTTAATTCTGCGAAGTACTCAAAATGAACTTTGAAATCCATCCATGGTGATGTGCCGTCAAAATTTGATGGTGTTATCTTTGGCCTGTGAAACTTTACACCTTTAGATATGTATAGTGGTGAATCACGGTTTTCTTCAGCGTGTACCAACCCTCGATTTGTACTTTGATAACTCTCTGCAGATTTTGCCTTCGTCTCAGCGGCAATACCTTTGCCTTTACGCTCTTCGCTCGATTTTTCTACCGCTTTAGCGTCTGTCACTTTCTTGAAATCTTCTTGTAATCGTATAACTTCTTTTAATGTCGCTAATAGATCATCCTGTAACATTTCTATGGATTGCCTATTCGTCTGTACCGTAACGTCTTTTTCTTGTCTTGATTACTTGTAGCTAATTTAAAAGATGTCATTCGTCCTGATTTCGTCTCTGACTTTGTTGAGATAGCATATTCATTGTCCTCATATTCTGTTGGATCCAAGAACGATCCGCCCATTACCGGTGTACGACCTCTTGATCTAAATATACCTCTCGGCGTACGACTATCATGCGACTTGCGCAACATGCTCGCACCTCTTTGCGAACGCATTTCCTCAGGAAAACGCGCACCTTTATTTGATCCCTTCCCCGCTGAATAAAGATTCTCATAATCCCATGATAACCTTGGAGGACTCTCTTCTTCCACCATTTTAACATCTGCGGAATCTGCATTGGTTTCCGGTTTGTGCGGCGTTTCGC
Organism: Saccostrea cuccullata; assembly: GCF_032062105.1. Lineage (NCBI taxonomy): Eukaryota > Metazoa > Mollusca > Bivalvia > Ostreida > Ostreidae > Saccostrea > Saccostrea cuccullata. The sequence continues at coordinate 13,957 of NW_026936373.1, forward strand.
TATATTACTCCAATTCTGTTTTTCTTTTCCTTCGTCTCCCGATGCCATTTTGTATGAAGGCTGATAGTTTCCAATCCCGACGCTGCCACCAATTTGTTACGGGGTTCTTTTGATTTCTTACTTCTTTAATTGAAAAGATGTTGTAGCTTCATAGAATTTATTGGAAGTCTATAAGTCATCAATTGCAAACATATGGCATAGCAAGACACAGCATAAATTCATAGGTATCCTTATTCACGATCAAAGCTTTGATATTTCCTTATTCAGGAATGGTTGCCTTATTCAGGACTTTCACTTGGCATCTATTTCCTTATCCAGGAACTATGGTTCTTATCTAGAACCCTCGAGCCAACAGACTAACGAATTAACAAAAATCAAGGTTTATATACAGTATAATGATCACGTGATGAACTCAAAGCGACATCTATACATTACAACAAAGAACGATAATCAAGACATGAAATAAACATTGAAAGTCATTAAACATATTATCTATAAAATCACAAAGCATTACTTATTAAAGTCTCTATATAAAAAGTTCATAACACTATTATATGACCATGTAAAAAAAGAGATCGCTTTAAAGTAAAAAAAAATAAAAATCAGGAGGAGAGCAAACAAACTTCTTGGAAATCAGAGATGAAATCAAAAGCCATGGAGAAATGAGTATCCCTTGCCGAACGAAATCACCAACTGTGTGCGTTTTGTCATGATAGAAAAGAATATATTGACAACTCCTTGTTAATAATGATCAGAGAAATAATATGGAAAACGTTGAGAGGCTGTATTTGCTGACAAGGTCATTCTCTGAACCATAGGAGTAACAAAATGATAACTTTAAACGATACGACAGATATATCTCTTTCATTAGCTTATTTGTGAATAACTTACCTACTTACAGTATACATGTACCTATGTGATCGGATCAATCTAGAGATAGAAACTCAGCAGATGATAAAAGTTTATTGCTGCATAATTAAGTGAAGTCTACGATTTAAAAGTTAAAGTAACTACCTTTATCATTAAAACCATTATCAGGTTTCCATTATTGTCTTTTCTGGTAAAATGTTTGAATACAAAACAGATGAGTCAGACTTTGCAAAATCTTTCATTTCAAGGTCAATCAAAAATTAAATCCCAAGTTTTTTTTAAATACATTTTTAAAAATGAAATTCAAAAAGTCAATGTTTTTATCTGCTTTGTTTAGGTCGTAATTTTATATATATTATGGATTCTCGAGATGTCTACGCCAGACAAAGGGCCAGACATTCAAAATAAGACTGACACTTTGTTTGAATAGAATAATCTTATGTATCAGATGTATGTTAAAATGGCGCAGTAAGCGATTAAAGGGCTATAGTAAAACATTCTATCATTCTGTATTAATAATTCAAAATGGAAAAAGAAAAGAAACCGTTTAAAAGGAAATGTTAGCGAGGCGTACATTTAGCGATTTGTGCTTAAAAATGGTATTTTATTTTCAATGAGATGTAATTTTTAGTTTTTTCAAAATGTTCACATAAGAAGTTTTTACAAATAAAGGGCAATTGATTTTTAGCGACATTTGATATTAGCGATCTTGGCACCCCCGTTTATAATGCCAAAAATAAATCCTCGCTAAAATTTCCGACTATACGGTACATTACACAATCGGAACTTACTTGCCCCTGCTCAAAAAGGAGATGACAACACTATCTTTCTTTGTAAGGCTAATCATACACGATGTATTTTAGGAACTTTGATTTAACTCTACGAGTCATAATCCAAGAAGAAGGATATGGAGATAAAGAACAGTATTCAATCTCAAAAACCATAAAACAATACAAAATAAGAGCAGAGCAAACACAGACCCCCGATACATCAGAGGAGGATCAGGAACCATAGAGAAATGAACATCCCCTGCCGACCGGTCGCACGGTGTGCTCCTAGTCATGATCAGGAAATAACGGAAAAAGCCGTCGTCAATTCAGTGTATAAATGTACTGATAATGTACTAACAATTGGTATGAAAAACGTCAGTCAGCATTTGATTCAAAAATAAACTTATACTCAAAGCTTCCTTTCTAAGGAGGACATTTTTTCTTACAGGTTCTATTATATGTTTTACCAGCACATAGCATACACGATGCTCTTTTACTATTTTGCTTTTCCTCATAATATTTACCCGACTTGGCAAATTATTAAGTTTACATCAGCACCAAGCCAACATATTCTGAAATTTACATTTACATATATGCAAACCTTTACTGAGTGTGAGTTCTCCATGTTTGTTATTTTGTTGAAGTTTCAACTAATATTTTCAAAGTGTCATCTCTCTTATGAAAGAAAATACAAAAGGTTTTTGAGTAAATGTAATATTGCCTCACTCTGTGTTCATTAAAAAAATAAGAAAAAAGAGGGTAATGATTGAAGAATAAACAGCTTTTACCATGATTCCTCTAGTCCCTAGCTATGAGGGGAGGGGTTATGGAAGTTATTTAAGGAGAAACATTCAAGGAATTATCTATTTTTCTTTAATATGTGAAATTATTTCAAGACCTCTCCGAAGAAAATAATTTGTTTCATCTGTTTAATTTTTTTTAGAAAGGATAAGTGAAGAGAAGAATTTCTTTTTCATGTTGGTGTTTATGAACTAAAGAAATACCTTCATTAACATGTCTAAAAAGAATCTGTCGCAAATAAACCATACAATGATAGCACTTTCGTTTAGAAAAAATGCTCCATTTCAAGTACCTTTGAGAAGTTTAGTATATGTTATCAATATACGATTAATTACCCCTTTTGAGATCAACATGGTGCAATAAGGACCTGAGACTTGGCCCACGAGGTGACCTGACCTAACCGAGGCCGCATAGGGCATATCATCGAGTGGGCCAGGTCGAGGGTCCTTATTTCACCATGTTAAACTCAAAAGGGGTAATCAATTGTTTTATTATACCGATATATATTGAAAAGTATGAATATCTAACCGTTATCTTCTTTCTTTGATCGGGATCGGGATTCGCTACACTCCGTATAGTGAAGTTATTTACACTGACGTCTGAAAGTCTAAAGTTGTGTAAGTTTTTGCATCATGATTTACTGATCAATACAATATTTGGTTGATAACGACATGCATTGTTATGACTAACGGTTATTATACCTCCACACAGTCAAAGTCTAACACAGATTTCAACTCTTTAAAGAGCCACTTCTACATTCCATTAAACGGATATTGAAATCAGTAAACCGTTTAAGCTAACAATAAAATTTTACCGTATTCTGAATGGTGATGCAAAACAGACCCTGCACAATTTAAAAAAAACAAATTGTTTTTCTTAAATATCTATTATTTTATGTATTAACTTCACTCAAAAATAAATTTTTGATTAAGAGGTCATTTTTAGCGGTCATTATTAATAATGACCGGGTCATTATATCCCATGTGCAATGATTCCTAGGTCATTATTGCTGTAAACAGTACCATTCGGTGTCATTGTTTTGTTTTAAAGTTTTCTTACCAGCCAATCAAATTCGAGTAGCATCAATAGAGGTATAATAATTTTTAATTTTATCCTTAACAATTATACAGTCAATCTGATAGTTTAGAAAATGACCGGGGAGAAAATGCACTATATTTCTCACACATACAGGGAAACAAGTGTGTTGTTGCCCTTTAGATGAAAAGACACAAGTGAACTAACATTGCTAATTATATCACATATATGAGGGATTTGTAAACAATTAATTTTAATGTTAACTACAGAGTTGTCTGTTGATATATTTGGATAGTATTGAGTCTCAGCAGTGAGTAGGAGTACGCAAGAGAATTGGCATATAGTCTTCAGGATAAAAGATCATTGTGAACTGTTCAAAAGGGTGGTCAACCCTGCACAGACCTCATAATGGTCCATGTCTCTTATATAAAGTCCATAAATGTTTATTGACAAAGACGACCTATTCAACCATAAATCAAGTATGCATTCATACACAATTTTATTTTCATATAATATTTATATGCATGACCCATTTCATAAATTGTTGAATGTAGCACAGTAAAAAAAGGGAATTGTGGAAACTTAATCATTCAATGAAATTTTATAAATTTCTTATGCAGCCGATTCATTGCAACCATTGTGAAGAAAGGTGCTACTTCTTTTAAAAGTAAAATTCTTGGAGCTTTTTTAATGTTTGTTTTGGATTTCTGATGACTATGCAAAGATAACTGATTTCTGCAACAATTCCAGAAGGAACAGTTGGTTATATTCGATGAAATTTATAACAATCAAGACACTTCAATCACACGCTATTTAAATACAGTTATATCAAAGCTAATTATTTTTACAAACATATAAATTACATGTGTTTCGATATTTTCATTACACTGACCGAAGCAAGTTTTTGGATATTTTTAGCTTTGAAACAAATACCTCATAATAATTATATTCTCAGCATAAAGCATTTGTCAGCTCACAGATAAAACTTGACCTCAGATTCACACATGTCTTTAAATGGTTCTTCTATGTCTGACATATTTTCTGGAGAAAACCTCTGGCAGAACTGATCCATTTCTGAAACACACCTTTCCTCCAAATCTCGCATGAACTGAACTAAAGCCTCCCCTTCCCGTGTTCCGCTAGACATAAATTCCCGCGCTTTCTCGTGATATTTGTACAGGATGTGACGTCTTTCATTATTGGAAAGAGACTGTGTTGTATCACCTATGTCAAGTCACAAAACAAGAAAGGTTTAAATACGGATAAACTTGGATCAGGTGTAGCAGTGAACCAATGACAGTCTGGTAATCCAGCAGACGACAAGACAAACACGTGACTTCCGGTTGTTATCAGGTAACCGTTCAAGTGGATTCCACTTGTTTCATTTCTCAATATGTTAAACATGTTTATCACAGAAAAGGATCCTGTAACAGAATGAACTCATTACATATAAAGCTATACTTATAGTACATGTACACACATTATCAAGAATTAAAAAAAGACCATGCGGCGGTTGAGACCGATCAGCAGGGGATGCTCGCACCTGATCCCAACTCTTATGTTTCGGAGGTCCATGTTTGCTCTGCTCCTATTTTTCTTTTGTTTTATGGACTTTGATATTGAATACTGTTCGTTATCTCCTTCTAAGAGTTAAATAAATAAAAGCTAGAATATAAAAATGGTAACGGACCAACTACAGTACCCGCATCGTTATTCTTTACAGGATACACGATGCGATAGGATACAAGCACGATACGATAGGATACACGCACGATAGGACAGGATACACGCACGATAGGATAAACGCAAAACACGATAAACGCAGAACACCATAGACCTGATAAACGATCCTCACGATAGGATAAACGCAAAACCTGATAGGATTGTTTCAAAATGCGGAACGTTTTCTGACAAGACGAAAAGATTATTTTAAATTAAATTCAAAGATTAAAGATTATTTAAATTAAATTATATTTTAATTTAAATACTTGCAGAGCATAAGTCTAAACTATAAAGTACATTAAATCATTATAAAAAGAACTTGAGATCTCAGTGGTAATTTTACAAAAGTTGTTTATTTATATAAAAAAAAAAATTGACCGTGATTAAATGGATTTTTATGAAATGGAGACAGTATTTTTTTTTTATTTCTTCTCAAGGGTGTGAATTTTGAAACTCTATAAACCGATTTACTATTTATGAAAAAATAAACATTTTAATTTTATATCTAATAAATTTATCTACAAGTACCAAGTTATTTCACGGAAGAAATTTAGGCAATAAATAAAATATTTGTATTTAATGTCTAAAGCTTACAATATGCGATGTATCCAAAAATCGCAATTAAATATTAATATCTTAGAAAAAAAAATACAAGTAGAAGACCGGCCGAAAGAAAGGTTTAAAGAAAACGGCTTTAACAAAATTAATAAATTTAACATGATACATCTATCAAGAACTAAACTGTTCAAGAAATTAATTTCCTGAATAGAAATCTAAATAATTGTTAAAATAATGTCACTCTGCATTAATACACAGTACATGTAAACTGTGTCATGAGAATATAAATCTGCTACAACTGCACATGTACGTTTATGTACTTATGAACATGTAAACATTTATATATCAGATACTTAAAACCTCGTATTTATTAACGAACATTGAATGGTTAAATACACGTACATTTTTCTTACAATACAAAACAGAAAAATTAATTAACAAATATCAAAAGAGTGAAATCCGACTTTTCCGACTAAATAATTATTTATCATTGCTATTAAACTCTGTGTGTACTTATTTCTAATAATAACAAAAAATAGGTTTAAGTCGTCAAAAGAATTACTAAACCTTAAAAATTATTCTAGACTGACCCGGTGATCTCATATGAGGCATATTCGAAGGACAGGATGTTGAAAGTCCGTAACCAATTTAAAATTAGATAAACAAGATCTAAACAAATAGCCAAATATAATATTGAATTCTTAAATAAAGTTATATACGTATGGAATGAAATCGATTAATACTATAAATTGATTCGATGTATTTATTAGTCTTGCATGGTTACAGCAGAATCAGACGACTTCCTTTGTTTTATTTTATAGTAAGATACCGTAAAAAAAATCATGCGAGCTAATTTTCATAGTTTAGAATGTTAGAACTATTTCACCCGTTTCAATGAAATTGTTTCCTATAATTAATTTTGTCCGTATTACGTAGAAAACCCGATGATCCGAAAGTGCATGTACCATATGTGCAATATTTTCATTAAAAGACTTATTTACATAAACATAATGGAAACATTGTACGAAATGAAATAAATCAGCGGAGTGAGTTTAGGGACTTCATTTCATTAAATAGATTTATTTGAATTTTTATTTAACATTCAAGCAATGAGATGATTTTCTAATCCATAAGTTGTACAATTATTTAATATATTTTGAACTTAATCTTTGATAAGTTTGTTCAAACAAGTTAGGAACAAAATCCCGAAAATAAGTAGATGCGTTTCATTAGAACCACGTAGTATTCGAGGTTAATAATTGAACTCAGGTGTGAAATCAGTACAGGTATGTTGACGGTGATCACACACACGGGCCGAGGTGTCAGTTTGGGGAGAAGGGGGAGGGGGTGGTTGACCGCACAGGAAGACAGTGTGCTAATTAGAGAGCTACACATACGTGTCAGTTTTCTGGTAAGGAAAGGTCTTCGATTTATTTTGATTTTTGGCATCCCGATGGAATGTATTTTCATTTTATTTCCACGCCGAAAAGGTCAGCTGTTAAAAAACATCATGTTTTTCCCTGTATATATTATTTTTATGTTATCTAATGCCAGATAAAATTAATAAAAAACTTTTTTTATAGTAACAGTCATGGTGTGATAAATTGGGTAGAATATTTTCATGCATTATATTTTATAATTAAGATTATTTTTGATTTATGTAGACGTATATCAAGGAATTTATAATTAGCTTTAAAAAATAAATTTAATATTTGAAGGTTGTTAAAATCATCTGGATCAATGTCTTATGTTTTATTATATTTCTAAAGCAAGACGTTTAATAATTGTGCATACATGCAGATCAGAGGCGTAAACATATTACTAACGTTATCAGACGATAAACAAGGAAAAACAGAATATTGCATGAAAACAAGATACATATCAATATCCTGCTTATTATTTATTTATATGCCTTTTGTCTACGCGAACATCGTAGCTTACCAAAAATTTTTCTCCGGTAATTCTGATTCATTTAAGAAAATCATATTATTAGTATTTAATTCGATAAATTATTTTTTTTAAAAACAGACCAGGTGATCGATCTACTTATAATTTAATTTCCGCCAAATAGAGTTACTGTTTAAGGCGCGGATCCAGGAATTGAAGTTAGAGGGGGCGCCAAAAATAGGTAAGGGGTCTGGGGGCCGCCTTGAGGCCCCCAGTGGGTCCAGGGCAAAGCCCTGGTGAAGGCCCAGGGGGCGAATCCCCCGGAACTCCTGGATTCTAGAGATTTTGTAGGGTAAAAATGAGGTCTACAAAGTAGACATATATACATTTTTTAGACGAAACTAGCTGTGATTTACGTAAACTTTGACAATTTTAAGGGGGGGGGGGGGCGGGTGTGCCCCCCCCCCTTTAATCCGCCACTGGTTTAAATTTTAACAATCCCTCTCTGCTTTACCATGATTTAATTATCTTATTTACTTATTTATCAATAAATCAATTTAATTTCTTTTACATTTTTTGTTAGGTTTACGCTTTAATATTTCTTATGTTGACGAAAAAGAAAGAAATAAAACTTTATTTTCTCTTTCTCGGTTGAATAAATCTTATTTTTATTAACAAAACGAAAAACAAACTCGGAATAGCTCAGTAGTTTCTTTGTTCAGTGAAGATAAAAGGCGATGGTTTCCGAATATACACGATAAACGCAAAACACGATACACGATAGAACCTCATAAACGATCTACACGATAAACGCAAAACACAATAAACGGAAAACACGATAGAAAACGCAAAACCTGATATACGGAAAACACGAAACGATAGGATACGATAGGATACACGCACGATACGATAGGATACACGCACGATAGAACACGATAGAATTGTAAAGAATAACGATGCGGGTACTGTAAATGATATGTGATATGTCTCACTTCTTACGTGTACAGTAATGATTTTCACGGTAGATTCACAAAAGGAAATCAAGCATTTTTGATTTGGTAAAACATTTTTCACATTTGTTCTTAATTTTACACGTGTCTACATGTTTTTTTTTTCATTTTCCATGTTGGAAAACGATATCCAGAGGTTAGAAATTTTTAGAGAAGGAACTGAAATTTTTAATTGATTCCATAGGTTGAAATGATATTCAACTCATTGAAGATAACTAAAGGATTCTATCATTAAAAGAATCGACAAGACGAACAAAGTAGTAAAACGACTTTTTAAATGGCTTTAATATTTTCAACTTTTCACAAGTAATGCTGTTTGAGCTTTTAAAATTTAGTAGTTATTTCATTGAAGATAATGCAAAAAATAAAGCTGATTACATGAGAATGAAAATATCAATAATTCAACAGACAAAAACCTTGATCTGCGCTGTTATTCAGAAGATCACATCCTGTCCTGCGCCGTGTTACCGGATCTACACAACCGAGACTTGTGGGAAATTCTGCTCCAAAAGCCGATGTAAAATCTACAGGGCCCTTTTCTTGAGATCAGTGCCCTAATGCCACACTTTCTTCTTGTAAATTTGATGACGTCAGGTTATATTCCGTAGAAATGAACAGCCAACTTGATATACTGTAGGCACCTTCTGGAAAAAGGTGTATGATTAAATGGTTCTGGACATTCAACCAGATGATTTTATACGATTGACATTTTTTATCAAATTTTTTACATCTTTAGAGAATCAGGACTTTTACCAGTTATTTGTTTTGCGACCCAGAATTTTCCGGCACATTCCACAACTCAAACCTCGTCTCTGTCTGTGACGAAGAAAGCCCCGCAGTAAGGTAAGGGGTTCTCTGTGTCTAATACCCCACCTTGTCCATACTGGTCAACCAATGACGTAACAACGTCCACACCGATCTTAGCTGAGCTGGATCTCTCTAAAATCAACTGAAATTGGCTTTTTCATGTCATTTAAGTGAGACCTGAATATTTTTTTTTATAAATTAATGAGGCTATACATAAATTTTAAAAAATATCCATTTTACATTGATCTCATGCATTTATAGCTAGCATATAACCAGGGTTCTCCATCATTTGAAATTTTACTGTGTTGCAGAGTTTTCGCGAAGCACTTATATTTCGCGGTATTTTCGCGAACAAATTCGCAACTGAATTACAATTCATTATAATTACAAAAGATTACAAGCACACACTTAATTATTTAAAAATCGCTAATTCATTACACAAATGGTATGGTCGTACATACTGGTAAAAGGGAAAAAACGTTCTGAAAAGCAAAGGAAATTCTGACCGATAGTCGAACAACTTAACATTTTTGTCTGTGAAAGTAGATTTGCCGTGTTCATTTATCAGGTTTCTTGATCGAGTTACTGCATTACAAAAAGGGTACTTAAGAACAGTAAAATATTTTAAAGAGTTCCTTGAACATGCAGACATTTCAAAATTTTCGGCAATTTATTTACACTAATTAAATCACTTCGGTACGATATTATGTTTGACTTACAGTGCTTACATAATTCTAGAGCCGTTGCTCTATAGGAAAGACATTTTAAATATTTTTCATAAATAATACAATGTATTTTATTGCAGCTACCAGTTAACCGGTACATTGAATTGTGAAAACAATTTATTTGTCTTTGTTCTGTCATGCGTAAAGTCTAGGAGATAATTGATTGATTACTCAAGGTGAAGCCCTAGTAATTAAGTGTTATAACTTTTTGAATTGAAAGTCGGTAGAATTGTTTGATTAAAATTTAGAGAGTATTTGTGTGTTTAGATTTTCTAATTATCACAACTCTTACTGTGTCGGCAAAACTTTTACTGTGTCGCATGCATGAAATTTGAATCGTTAATGTGTCCGAGAAAATTTTACTGTGTCGGGAGCAACACAGTAAAACAGCTCATGGAGAACCCTGTATAACTAAGAGTTCTCTCTCTTATTGAACCTCGCATTATAGACCTTTCATTCACTGCATATTTAGGCTCGAAATGATTTGGGATATGTAGATCAATATATGCTAACAAAGAAATGCACATAATGTTGTGCTTAGATGTTATAATGGTACATCTTTACATCAATCGCTATCAAAAAAAAAAAAAATCAGGTAGCCCATGTACAATTGTTTTAAATCTCTATTAACTACAAACCTGTAGATTACCACTTTTAGGCTGTCCATATCTGTTCGTACTTATTTGTGTCTATAAGACCTATGGAACACCTGATTAACCTCACTTCTATCCTTAACACAGTTATATATTTTTAATTGACGTAGTTAACCTCTGAGCCACCATAGAAGGTTACCTTGTTAAGTCTGATGTAGTAAGAACATTACTCTCTGTACCCGAAAGTTTTGTACAGACGGAAGTGTATTCTCTGTAGAATCCCTGATCGTCTGCGCCCATTTCTGCTCCCCATGATCCCACAGACTGACTGAAAATAACAGCACAGGTGTGTGGAGCTTGTTCGATCTCCAGATGTGTGATCTATCGAAAAAAAACGGCGGTGCAGTGTACTACTACTAATAATAATTGATGAGAAACGTTTTTTCACTTCTTTCACAGGTTTTTATATAAAATAAGAGGCCCACGGGCCTAGTAGTACACATAAGCATATAATGCAACAACATCCCAGCGATTGCATTTAGTTCGTGTTTTAAACCAGAGGCCATGAAATTCACGATTTTTTACGAGGCACCATTGTTTATAATAACTATACACTTAGCATGCTTATTCTGATTAATTAAAACCAAAAGATAGAATAGAGTAAGAAGAGAAAATGCATTTCCACTTTATGACCTGTTGTGCACCCCGCCCTATAGGAACCATTGACTCTGAGGCCACATATTTCAAAATTCTCATAAAGATATCCCTAACAAAAAAATACTATAGTTAACTATAGTTATAACTTTGACACTTTGAAAACTTTGATTTGCTATAGTGATAACTTTGACACTTTGAAAAACTTTCGCAAAAACTCTGACACTTTGAAAAACTTTGGCGAAAACTTTGATACTTTGAAAAACTTTGGCAAAAACTTTGACACTTTGAAAAACTTTGGTGAAAACTTTGACACTTTGAAAAACTTTGGCGAAAACTTTGACATGTTGAAAAACTTTGGCGAAAACTTTGACACTTTAAAAAACTTTGGCGTAAACTTTGAAACTTTTAAAAAACTTTGGCGAAAACTTAAACACTTTGAAAAACTTTATCGAAAACTTTGACAATTTGAAAAACTTTATCAAAATCTTGGATACTTTAACACTTAGAAAAACTTTATCAAAAACTTTGACACTTGGAAAAACTTTTTCGAAAACTTTGACAAATGGAAAAAAACTTTATCGAAAACTTTGACACTCTAAAAAACTTTATTGAAAACTTTGACACTTTGAAAAACTTTATCGAAAACTTTGACACTCTAAAAAAACTTTATCGAAAACTTTGACACTTTGAGAAACTTTATCGAAAACTTTGATACTTTGAGAAACTTTATCGAAAACTTTGAAAAACTTTATCAAAAACTTTGACACTTTGAAAAACTTTGGTAAAAACTTTGACACTTTGGAAAACTTTGACGATAACTTTGAAAAAGTTTGGTGAAAACTTTGACACTTGGAAAAACTTTATCGAAAACTTTGACAAATGGAAAAACTTTAACATAAACTTTGACACTTTGAGAAACTTTATTGAAAATTTTGATACTTTGAGAAACTTTATCGAAAACTTTGACACTCTAAAAAACTTTATCTTAAACTTTGACACTTTGAGAAACTTTATTGAAAATTTTGATACTTTGAGAAACTTTATCGAAAACTTTGATACTTTGAAAAACTTTATTAAAAACTTTGACACTTTGAAAAACTTTGGCAAAAACTTTGACACTTTGGAAAACTTTGACGATAACTTTGACACTTTGAAAAAGTTTGGTGAAAACTTTGACACTTTGGAAAACTTTGGCGAAAAGTTTGACACTTTAAAAAACTTTGGCTAAAACTTTGACACTTTGAAAAACTTTGACGAAAACTTTGACACAGTGACTTTGATTTACTATAGTTAACTATAGTAGACTATAGTTAACTTTAGTTAACTTTAGTATTTTTTTATTAGGGATATTCGCTCGTCTCAAATGGTTTAACACCAAAGAGCATATTAAAAAAACATTTTAATTTATTTTCAGAATATTTAAACCCCCTTCCTCAATACACTTGACTGAAAGGCTTCTGAAATTTATCATTTTGGAAGAGGCACCTACCTTTCTTTGTAATAAATATTTACTAAGATCATTGCTATAATAGCCAGGAGCAAAGGAATAAATTTCCAAGAATTAATGTATTTTTACCAAGTAACTGGTACATATAGAGCCCAACAGTAACACCAGAAAAAACTGACGCAAGGATCCTGAAATTCACAAAATTGAATGACTCAGGTGTTCTAAAAATGAATATTGATTCTCCATGACAAGGGTTGTACTGAATTTGAATTTAATTTTTTCTGAACTATGGACTATTGAGGTTAAAATACATACAGAAGGATGATTTTAAAATCATTCTGCCTGAAAACTGATTAAAAACCTTTTACCTAAATATATCGAAAGTAAATAGCTTTCAGATTGAATGGATTAGAATAGGATTAACCAAAACATTTTTAGTTCAAGAAAAAATAGTTTTAAGAATTCTTGTGGTTCGTAGTAGGGATCACTGTTTAGTTAGTAGAATATTCTACTAACTAGATTAATTGAATGATTGTATGTTGTTTAACGTCCCTCTCAATAGTTTCTCACATGGAGGCGTTACGCAGTACAGTTAAGGAGCACAGAGGAAATATCGATTGAATTTTATATTTAAAAATGTATTCGTAATCGGGATGGCGATTATTTTTAGTACATTATTTTTATCGGATAATTGTAATAATGATTCAGAACTACATATCGAGGACGATTATATTTTATATTTAGACTAGTCACGTGATGCGGAAGTCACGCGATTTTAGCACATTGAATTGAAGTATTGATATTACATATAAATATCACTTGTGCAAGGGCATAACCAAGTTAAATTTCGAAGTTTAATATATAAATATTTTCAACACGCTTTGTAGTTTCTAAAAAGTGTTGTGATCCTGTCTAAATTCTGCAATTTCATTGTTAAAATTACACTTGTATGACCGAATGCTATATTTTTTGCTGGTCAGCGGCATGAAATATTGATATAATCAAACTGTTTTCATCAGGATCGCAGCACTTTTCAGATACCTTAGTAGTTCTTTAGTTGAAATGTAAAAGCTAACTTTGATCCACAGAGTGTATGCCCTTGCACTATATCGATTTACTAAGAACCCTCACATTACCCTCTAATGTACTTGCATACAATTATACGGTAGTGTCAATTAAATACGTAATGTACAGAACATATATTAATAAAATAGCGAAGAAGACATTAAATTCAAGTTATTGGCCCATAGAATATCTGTTAATAATATTTTATTTAATTAGAGAATACATATTTTGTTCAAAAAATATTACTTGCTCTGTCTCTTACTGCATACAAACTACGTCACGTTGTAAGAAATGACGCCATTCAACAAGTGTATTGCGATCAGTGACTTATTCATAACTTGTTATGTGGGATTTAACGAACGACAAAACAAAACGCTGTAGTAAGTTTTTATGTAGTTTGATGATTTTTTACTGGTTAAATTAGCAGATAAACTCATTTTGTGGTATTTTAAAGAAATGTTGCATGACGTATATTGTGTACGATGTCATTGTCAAGTTTTCCCGTACAAATTAGGCTCTGTCTCCTTTTTGTAACATTAACTGTGCTGCACACCATGGAATTAATTACTCCTGGCTTCCCATGTCAGTTTCAATAGTCCCCGCCCACTGACATCAAGCATAATTGTTAGTCAATTATTCAAACACTGAATTTGCGATGGATTTTTCCATAATTTCCGTAATCGTGACAAGTAGCACACCGTAGGTTTGACCGTTCAGCAGGGGATGCTCACTTCTTTAAGGCACCTGATCCTTTCTCTGATGTTTCGGAGGTCTGTGTTTGCTCTGCTTCTATTTTGTATTGTTTGATGGTCTTTGATATAAAATACTATTCGTTATCTCCATATCTTTCACACAAAGACGAGCGAGATTTACACACATATTAGACCTTCTTTACTCCAAGCCTATCGCTTGCCGAAATTTACATTCCGATCGAATGACGAAGAAGACAACGAGAAGATTTTTGGGATTAGAAAACTAGAAATATCCTTTTATTATGGATGTACTGACAACGTCGATAGTGTTGGAAATCTTTCCAGTGCACAGTGTTAACAATGTAAATGTGATGGGACTTTTTAACCATATACAGAGACGTAACCGTAGTCATGTGCATCGGTCTTACAATTAATTTTTAATACAGGATGTCTTTTTTGATTTATTACAACCTTATGTAAATCAACAGTAAGGTCTTCATCATATTCGCTATAATCTGTGATTATGGATATTGTAAATCATAGGCTTTTTAAACCTACACGTTTTACTGAAGAAAATACAGCTAATACAATCCATTTTTTATCTTTTTATCTTTTAAACTTCAATATGAAAACAAAGGAATTAACGCTGTTAATATAAGTAATATTCTTAATCATAAAAGGGCCCAGTCTTGTATTCCACCGTATTTCACGTTAAATACCACACCTTGTATTTCCTATACATCGACTATTGCTTCCAAACGTTTAAATTACAAACAACTTGGATATTAATTACCTGAAACACAATTCTCCATCGCGTTCTTCTTCAGCCTATAACTATAGTTCTGCTGGGCAAGTTATACTGGTGACGTAAGTATGGTTAATAATGAGAACCTCAAATTACTAAGTTTAAAAGATGATACATATAGGGTGCTCCTATTCTTTGACAAAAAACGACGGTTAGTCAATATCGTTTAACTGTTACAACGTCGAGAGGTTACGGTTTCATGGCTGCTTCATAAGTAACAGAAGAATTTCGCCGTGTAACTGAACTGAGGTTATGTGCACAAAGTGTAGGAAACCAGCTAAGTTTAGCAAATCTTCGAGCTCAAAGACCCCTCTTAGCAGTACCATTAACTCAACGTCAATACTGTCTCGCATGAGCAATGTCCGTCCGCATACCGCACGCAACCAAGCTGTCCTTCGTCAGAATGATGTTAAGTTATTTGATTGGCCCACGATTTCGCCAGATTTGTCAGCAATTGAACACGTTTGGGATATTCTTAGTCGTCGTTTAAGACAACGACATAACGTCAACAACGTAGCGAAACTGACCCTTGTCCAGCAGCAGGAGTGGAACCAGATCACTATGCTAGAGATACAAAACCTTATAAGGAGCCCGAGGCATCGTTGTGTTGTTGTTATTGCTGCAATTGGAGGCCTTGATAAAATTGTATGTCCTTATTATAAAGATACAATAAATATGTATGATTGAACGTATGTTTTGTTTAAATAAATTCTGCTTTTGCAGAAAAATGTTTTTATATGCTTCTTAGAACTGCACATCTACACAATTCAGCAGAGCCTTAAAAAACTCCAAAAAAAAATAATCATGCAAAGTGTATATTAATGTTCTAAGTACAACCATTTGTTGAGAAAATGTCCAAATTTTGCACCGTTAATCGGTAATGTCAAGTTCAAAACAAGGCACTGCTGTCTCTAAAATGAGTATAAAGAACCATGAATATTAGCACGTGATCTATTTTTAGCAATTTTGCCAGACCACATCTTATATATGGAGGCACACAATGGTCGAAAATGAAAAAAAAAAACTTAAAACCAGAGGAAAAGTGATTAAGCACCTGTACTTTAAAAAGTAAAAGAGAATTCAGATAGAAAAATACTACAAATTATATAAACACATTTAAAGGAGGAGTTGTGTGTAAAATACTAAATTATAGTAAAAATATTCTAATTAATTTTGAACAATTGCTCGTTGTCATGATAATGACCAAGCTTATGGGATGTTGATCCAAATTGCCTTTTTCTATTTCTTTAATTTACAACAAAATTTCCTTTAAATTTTAAAACATTACATTTAATAAAAAAATATACAACATACACTTGATAACTTTCAGTGTTCAGCTGACCTGGGCGATGACGCGTACGGTTGTCCTTAATACGGATACAATTGGTCTCCGGGCTGGTTTGGAAATCCTTCCTCCTGTCCTACTTTAGTGGAGGCCTACACACACAAGGCAAAGGTAAACGTCTTGCGCTCAAGACTCTAGATGTGACCGTGCCTGGTACATGGACATCTACACACACAGGATGAGGACCTGTTAATTACGCATGCACATTATAATGTCAAGGTAGACATATACTTTATACATTGTAAGTTAAAACTGTGCATACACATGTACATGCATTAAGATGCTTTACTACAATATTATACCTTTACTTTACACTTTGTTACAAATATAACAGAAGAAAAGACATATTAAAAGACACGAACGGGACACCGTACATTGATTACTCGAACACTATTGACTAACTGTACATATAAATAACGTACAAAGAAATAAAAAATAATTAATCTCAAATAGCTAAACAGTTAAGGCTGACTATGTTGAGAAATTCCGAAACTGGTCGTTTTAAGATATTTACAGCATTTATATTTTAGTGAACAATAAAAACAAGGCTTACCTCAGAAAAGTAGGACACTGCGTATTGACAATAACAGCAATGCTATGGAGAAATCTGCCATGACTATTTTATTGCAAATTGTGACAAAATCTAGAGAAGTATAGAAACGTCCTTCTCTATCAGGACTGCCGTGTCCAACTCCCGCAGGGACTCAAACTTACTTTCAAGGTCCAATGATCTGAGGCTTAAAAAAGGTTAAATATGTACATAGTAAAATTAAAAAAAAACGGAGGCTCACCACAGGGTAATAGAATTTTGTCTGCTTGTTCAAATGTAGCAATTCAAACAAATTTAGATTTAAAAGTGATGATATGTAGCGTAACAAATTCTTGATTTTGGGTTTTTTTTTTTTACACAAAACATGCATTTAAGTATGCATATTGATGGTATCTTTATCCTAAGGAGTTAAACTTTGATCAAATTATGATGTATTTTCGCCATTTTTAGAATTATTAACAGTATGTTCTCATTCCACCTAAGGTGCCCTGGCATTCCCCTTAGATACCTTCATGTATGTAGAACGATGCTAAAATTTTAAATTTAAAGATTGATTGATTGATTGTATACTGTTTAACGTCCCTCTCCAGAATATTTCACTGATATGGAGACGTCACCATAGCCGGTGAAGGGCTGCAAATTTGGGCCTATGCTCGGCACTCAGGGCCATTGAGCAGGGAGGGATCTTTATCGTGCCACACCTGCTGTGACACGGGGCCTCGGTTTATACGGTCTCATCCGAAGGACCGCCCCATTTAGTCGCCTTTTACGACAAGCAAGGGGGTACTGAGGACCTATTCTAACCCGGATCCCCACGGGGTAAATTTAAAGAAGGACATGGTATCTACAAATACTCCAAGTACGGCAACATTTTGTTTTTATGTAACAAACGACAAATCGTGAATCGATGGATAATAATCCAAGTCTATGAAAATTCCTTCCTTTACCATAACTCAAAGTATGTTTGCCATTCATTATGATAAAGTTCCCCCTGCCGCCTTTTTCACCTATTCCACCTAAATCGAATACTTATTTAGTATTTTCAGTTTATTTTAATTAGCTTTTAATGTGTATTGTAACAACAAAATTTCAGTCTTATAACAAGCATAAAAACGGTCATTAAGTAACAGTAGTTTAAAATATACGCCTAACAGTTCTATTTTAAATTGGCAGAGAGTATGTTTCAAATTCAATTTAAAACGTAATCCTTCAAAGATATATATTCCCTATATTTATATTATTGTTTTTCTTCAAATATGTGGAAATCAGATCTTGTAATGATAGGAAAAAATGATAAAACTTGTTGGAAATACTAAGTTACTCTTCACCTTCGGTGTAACAAGATTTCCACCCCTGCACTGTGTCGAATGATTTTGATTGACATTAAATGAAGGTGGACTTTGTGTAACCGTGTGAACTTGAAGAGAGAAAATAAACAAATTGTTAATTTAAAAAAAATGATCACTTCTTTTACTGCCTCGATTATTTAGAAAAAGGAATGATCAGAATTTATTTGATACAACAGATATCTGAGAAAGAAGGGGTTAAATCTCTCTCTCTCTCTCTCTCTCTCTCTCTCTCTCTCTCTCTCTCTCTCTCTCTCTCTCTCATACACATACACACCCTTACACATACCCTCACACAGATTTGTCTGCTTAATGTGAACTATAACAGCATATGACTTATTTAATTCTGAAAATCTTATCTATTACAAATAATATGGACTTCTCTTTCCATAATCTTGGCCGAGTATAATCACGACCGGGGAATGTCGACTAATACATGTACATGTAGAAGTTTGCTTAAAATCATTATTATGTATACGCAGAATCGCCTTGACACGGACATTTACTAGTTTGTAATATATTGTTGTTATAAATTTAGTATATAATTCATTTTTTTTCTAAAATCTACATTATTTGATAAGTTAAAAGAATAAGCATACTTATTTTATAAGTAGATTTATCTTTTAAATTATTAAATCGTTTAATTAAGGTAGTCCGATCCTCAGGTTTATAAAATCAGCAGTTAAGGGCTCAAAACTACTCATTAATGTATCTCTGAATCCACAAAATTTATCCACAGTATTTCTTTAAAGTTAGAAATTAAAGTTAATCATGTTATACAGGAAATCTTATCAAATCACCAATAGTTTTACAGAAAAGGCGAATTGGAATATCAGCAATACATTTTCTTTACTTTGCAAATTGATCAACAAATGTATTTTAGGTTAAAAAAATAGGTACCCAGGCATTCAGAGAAATTGTTATGATTTTTATACTTATTTAGTACTTATGTCTTCGTTTTACGTCTTGTATTCTATAATACATATTGAAAAAGGCATTTGCTATCATTGCAAGACACCACATATTACTTCTTATTTCATATCATGCTAATAATCAATGATATCTTAGGCTGGATTCAAGAAAATCTTATTTCTCTGAAACTGTATTTTTTTCAAATGTCAACTTTGATCAAGCTTTCTCTTAGACATACAAATACCTTGAATCTAATAAAAATGAAAAGTATGGAAATTGTTGAATGAAAAAAAAAAATCATTTTCAAGCTTTATTTTGATGCATTTCAAATTAAATATCAATTTTTAGCTCGCTGACGATAGGATATCCTTAAAATGTTGATTTTAAACACCATACGTATGTTAACAAAAATATTGTGAGAAGATTAAATTAATAATTTTACTCAATGTGCATGCATCGTCTTTCTAAAGACAATTTCATAAATTATTTATTTATCTAAGTATTTATCTATCTTTTTACACTAATTGTTCGTTACCTCAGTATGTTTCTTTTCAGCACTTGACAGAACAAAACAACTATTCAATGCAAGGAAAAGATCAGAGGCATACCGAATAAATCATTTATCTTGCATTCACTGTTCGTTCACCGTTTATTTTGTGCTCGCGTTTCCGCTCCGTTTGCGTTCTCCGTTTACACATCTTTCATCAACTTGCGTTCAGCGTTCACACATCGTTCACTCACCGTTCTTTCACCGTTCAGGTGGAAGAGTAGAACGTCTCAGGGTTAGTAGTGCTACCAATTGTAAACCATGATATTGAAACAAAACACTTTACATGGTGTATCAGTAGCTTTGAATGACTTTTTCCAAATTTGCAAATAAGGAAATATTGTTTAAAAGAAATTGTTATTAGAAGGAAATTATATTGTAATGTAAAATATCGTATTACAAACTTGATATAGGGATAAAAGGAAGTTTTCATAGTTGAAAGGAAATAAAAAAGAAATAAGGTCCCAAAGATTTCCTTAAAGGTAGTAACGCTGTATCATATAAGAAAAGTTATCTGCCACATTAAAAAGTTTTAAAACTGGCGTAAATATTAGTTAAATAAATGACTCTGATAATTCAGGAAAGAATATGTCATGAAGGTTTACCATTCTGCAAAAATGACGTCATTAATGTGAAGTATTTCTCCATTTTCAACAGAAAAAGCCTCAAAATGGCACATTTCAAGGGTGATTTTCCTTTAGAAAACAGTGTCCACAGCCGTCGCCCAGGTTATTTTTTTGATATTTTGTGCAAAATTCAACAACAAATCACATATCTCAAGATCTTTGTGGGCGAGGCCTGTGGACAATGTTATCTGAAAGAAAATTCCATTGAAAAATAGTGTCTTCTGCAACTTTTTAAGAAAAGACGGGAAAATGCATATGTTTATGACGTCATAATTAGCATTTAAAAACACATGTGAGAAAAATGATTTGTATGATTTTTCTGCATTGAATTTAAATTATTTAAAAAGCATGAGATTTCAACTTTTACACCCGTTTTATTTTTTAGAAAATCAAAGGGCAAAATTTGTATGGAAACCATACCATTTCCTATAAGATTTCATTTTAAATAGGATTGAACGATACAAAAAATGGTCAGATTAACCCTTTCAACGATTTTTGTTTGATGTTGACATAATCACATTGAAAATATATTTTTGCACTCAAATTAACAGGTGAACGAGCACGCTTTAAAGAGAATGCTGTTCCATCAGTTTTCAAATTTATATCTTCATCTGAAGAGCGACAACGTGGAACCTCAGTCTCAAAAAATAAAGCAAGTGTGTCCACTTTGTCTACACCTACTGAGTACTGTCATGGTGTTCAGAAAGAGGTCACAGTTGAGTCTCCCATTAGTAGTCAGGAAAGTGAAAATCGAGTAGAAATGAATTCAGTCCATGTTGAGAAATTTTTGCACGAGAATATTCAATGCAGTCTACTTCATGGTCGCTATTCAAGTGAAAAGTTTAGGACAAACTCTAAGGCAATTAACTTTTACACGGGATTTACAGATTTTGAGCATTTTGAATTTTTTTTTTGTTGTCTTGGCCCAGCAGCTTCAGATCTTAAAAATCAACCAACAATAATTTCACCCATTGATCAGTTTTTCTTAACTTTGATCAAACTTCGCCAAGCTAGGGAGGATTTTGTATTAATTAAGTCTTATGTTCGAGATTAGTGAAACAACTGTATCAAAAATAGTTATAATGTGGATTAACTTCATGTACTTTCAGCTGAAAGAACTTGATATATGGCCCTCTCGAGAAAACATTGATAAACATATGCCAGAGGATTTCTCGAAGAAGTTTCCCTCTACCAGGGTGATTCTCGATGCAACCGAAATGCCAATTCAAAAGCCGTCAGATGTAATTTCCCAGTCAGTGACATGGTCTGATACAAGCATCGCAATACTTTAAAAACAATGATCGGTTGTACACCACGAGGTGCAGTTTCCTTTATTAGTGATGCTTTTGGGGGTTCTGCTTCCGACAGACAAATCATTGAGTGTTCTGATATAACAAAGCCAGAATCAAACAGGTTTTTACCAAAAGATAGTATAATGGCAGACAGAGGCATTATGGTGCAAGATTTGTTTACACTTATGGATGTGTTTGTTAATACTCCTATAATGCTTAAGGGAAAATCTCAACTTGAACCAAAAGACGTTGTAAAGGACAGGAGAATTGCATACAAACGAATACACGTAGAGAGGGTCATTGACCTTAGTAAGAGATACAAAATTCTAAGTTCTCCACTAGCATCTAGCAAATGTATTCTTGCATCTAGAATAGTGTTTGTTTGCTTTTCTCTGTCAAATTTTAGGAAACCAATTGTGGATGGGTATGCCTGATTGATTAAATAAATTGAAAAGAAATTTTCCATAATTTATTATTGTAATAATGGTATGTTTCCTGGTACAAATCAAAAATGTTTTCTATAGTGTTAAAATTGCAAAATTTACAACCTTGGGCCATCATTAAAATTTTTTGTTTGATGTACTCCAACCCACATTTTCAGGGTGGGTAGGTAGTTAAGCTTTGTTTGTTTGTTTGTTTGTTTGTTTTTCTCTACTGTATTGAACAAATGATAACTGTCATACAAACCACAGACTCTGATATATATTGATGATTTCATTAGACAAAGATGACTATACATTTTTATTATTCATTGCTATAAAAATTAAAATCATAAATCATCCTAGAGAAATTTTACTACAGAGACTGAAAAAAAAAAAAAAAAAATCAAAGTGCTTGTAAAAAAAAAAAATGGGTAAGCTTTATTTTGAAGGGTTGGTTGAAATACATCAAACAAACTATTTTTTATTGCTAGCCTTGACATTCAAAAAAGTTTTATATCAATTTTCTTTTGCAAGAACCATCTGAAAGTGGGGGCTAGCATTTTCTACATTTTGCCATCTCTTGAAACATGTACATTTTATTCTGAATGTCAACATCTTATTTAGAGAAATTACAAACAAGAAGCAACATAAGGTCCAAAGTGTTTCTTGTAAAACATTTCCAACTTTGGCAGCAAACTGAACCTAAAGTAATCATCATCATACTGAATTTTCAGAATCAAAATATCACAGAAAGTAAACACAACAAAATGACACATTTTTCTTTTGGAAAGAAAAAATTGGCCTTGCACTTGATCATCAGATAACTCAACAAGGAATGGGAATTTCTTCCCAGGTTTGATTTCCTCATTTCTACCAGTATAAGGACATTTAACTTCAATAATGGCAGCATTGTCTATTAACCCATCTGGTGTTGCACCAAGAAATGGAAAATCTGTAGATACAAAATTTATAGTCCACATCTTTAAACTTTGAGACCAGAAATTTCCTCAAATCTACATATAGCTTTGTTTTCATATTGTCTACCATGCATGATAGGTGAAGTAGAAATTAAATTTCTTTGATATAAACTCGAACAAAGTTCTCGTGTATCTCTGCGGCAAGTCATTTTTGCAATGTCTCCGAACCTGGATGCTGTTATCCTCCACTTTCTCTCATCAAACCATTGTTTACCTTTAGCTTGTAGCCTTGTAGTTTTCTCTATTATCTCTGCTTTTTCTGGAGTTACCTTAAAAATATGTAAACATGAAATAAGTCAAGATCAATAAGCAATACTGAATAAAAGGTAATCAATTAAAACAATAGTTACACACAGTGCTCTGTCTACAATATATTCTGTAAAGGAAAGTTGAAGGTAATCATGATCTCTACTTGCAACCTGAAATAGATATTTATTTATGAATAATTTTAATACAATGTATAGGCAAATTTACAAGGGGGGTGTCACTCCCCTGTGAAATGATAATAGTTATGCCAGAGTTGAATATGCTAGCTTGCATCAATATCAGTGAATGATTTTGTTTTTATTTTTCAAATTTAGTTTAGGTTTCTTTGAAACCGGTTTAAAAACAATATGTGATGGACCAACAGATAAACATGACAAACACTATATGCCCCTGCCATATTCATCGTGATGCATAAAAATACCAAGAAATATAAAGTTCCTTACCAGAAGACTTGTAGAAGGTGTTGAATATCTCAAATTTATGACCATGGAGGAGGCAGCACAATAGTTCACCATGCAGTTGTAAACATAACTTTAGTACCCAGTGGAATTTCTTTTGTACTTTTCTTTTCTTGGGTCCTCACGCATGTCCTCCGAGATTTTCCTTTTCCAAGGGTTTTTGTCCGCAATAAGAGGCTTACCTGGATGTAAAAAAAGAAAAGAATTCAATAGTTCTAAATAAATTAAAATTGCGAGAGTCATTTGGAAATCCTGAAATTTTTAGCCCTGAAATCTATATTAAGCAGAAAACACATTAAAATAAAAGCTTAGTTATCTCTTGTCTATTGTTTAATGGAATGTTTTCAGTATTATACAAACCTTCATACATTTTCTTCGGCACATGGAAATTTTGTAAATTTTCTGTGCAGCCTTTCATCACAGAAATCTCCCCCTTTTCGATGAATGCTGCCACCATCAACAAAACTGCTCCAATTGCATTTCCCATGTGGACCTTCCCCAGCTGAACACTCACAATGTGAATTTAAGTGTTCCTCATGGGTTCTTCCAAGTCTTATTTTGAAATTATATGAAACCTGGAAGACAAAATAGAAGTGTTTAAAAATAAAAATAAAACACTATGTTAAGACTATAGGTATAGGTAAGATTCTTAAAAAAAAAAAAATATTGCATGTATAAAACTTAAATTGTATATTATTTATGAAATTTACATTAGGCCAAAAATAAAAAAAAAAGTAGTCTTGTTTCCTGCTACCCGACCTACCCTATTTTTTTGCACCCGACCCTAAAGTTTTTTTTTAAGTTTTGGGGAACAAAATCAGGAATTCTTGGAATTTCCTGTTCTAAAAGTGAAAAAAATATATATTCAATTGGTATTTCATAGAATTCTTTGTTTTAAACATGGACTTTCTTAAAATACCACTTGAGATGTGCATCAAAAGACATGAAATTTAATTTTAAAAGGCAACATTGACCTATATGGCATGTTTTATTTGATCTTGTGTTAGTTCATAACCAAAGAAACACTGTCAGAAAAAATAAAATAAAAAAGAAAAATGAAATAATTTCCCTACCTACCTACCCTATTTTTTTTCAAGCTGGTAGCAGGACACAGGACTATTATTTTTTTTTTGGCCTTAGCATAACTAAGTATGAATGGTTCTGACTATTTTCTCTCTTTCTATACTGAGAAAGAGAGTAAATCAAATTTAAGTCTGATCATATCTGAGGTAGCCAATTACTGAAAAATAAAAACCTTTTGTTTCATAGCTGCACCAAGACAGGTACACATCACCGGAAACACACATACTGCAGGCTAAGATTCTGTTACCCTTCAGAAGATCCTAACCTTTCTCCAGGGCCTTGATATCGGCTGTCATATGTTTATCTTCTAATGAGAATAAAAAATATACGTTTTTTAACAGGTCTAGGCGGCCTCTGTTGTTGGAGGATAGTTTTTATCCTCTAAAAACAGAGGATAGAGGTGTCGCCACCTACCGGACTTTTCAAAACAAAGGGCAGTCTACGCTGATTTTTCAACCAAAACAAATAAAATTTGTTAAATCTAGAACGGGACAACAGAGGGCGGAGCTACATTCCGTTTTGTAATAGCCTTCTATACTGTTGTATTAGCCAACTAAAAAACAGCACGGTCAAAAAACGAATCTGAAGCTAATTGAATGCTGATTTGTTTTCCCTAGATTTTGGAGAAATATTTTCCTAGCAATGTATAATGTCAAAATTTCTCAATCATTTAAAAAAAAAAATATTCCTAACAGAATCTACACATTATATTTCGATCCAAACGAAAACGAAAATTCAAAGATACGGAAAAAATAGAATGTTGGATAAGTTCCTGCAAACATGTTTGCTTTCCCGGCTTTTATTGTGTCCCTTTCAAATAAAAGTAAAGTCCATGGGTTCACGGATGCATTAGGTGAAATCCGCACCCCCCTCCATTTTCCTCTCTTCTCGTGCAAACTCATTAAAGTCCCTTTTTAGCCCCCCCCCCCCTTATATTTTTTAAATTCATCTTAAATTTTCATCTCTGACGACTGCAGTACATCTCTTTCTTCGTTTTTAATGTCGCATTTCAGTATAAACACAATAAAAATCTGTGACATCAAAGCCCATCGAAGAACTGTCTGTATCTAATTAAACTGAGATTTTAAGACCCATGAAATAAATTAGGATCAATCTCCATCTACAGCAAGGATTATAAAGCGTTAACTGACCCAAACCAGGTTATCATCGAATAATTTGGCCAAGAATTAGAGTCATTCCTTACATAAAATTCAATCACCTCTATCCCCTTGTCAAAACTAATCTGACTGAAACTTACGTTGTCGTGGAAATATATATACTGCGGATGCATACTCCCCGTCGAGGCCTCATAGGAATTTGGATGCTGCACAGCTATAAAGTGGGCGGCGGTGCTTTTTCTTGATTTCTCTAAATAATACTTATTTTATCTTAAAATTGTTTTATTTTCTAACATTATCAGGCAGACTATTTTTTTTCTTTACAGTACGTTTTCTTTTGTGTTTCCTTTTTCTCTAATTTTGAATTAAATGAAAATAATATCATGTATGTATTGTTTGAGCAATTAAGTGCCTGTTTATTTGTCTTAGGGGGAAAAGGGTATAGGGAAAAAACATAAAAATTCTAGGCATAGAATCTCAAATCGCCACATACAATCGATAGTTTAATGTTTAACTTTTATTTAATTGTACTCTCGTGCTTGCACTTTTTTATTAAAGGTAGGCACGAGGCGTTTGAAAATTACCCGTGTTATCCTCTGAAAACAGAAGATAAACTGTTCGACATTGCATTGTGGTTTCCATATATGGTAAAAAATTTGGCTGTTATATTGAATTTAGCGATCCTCCAAAAACGGAGGCCGCCCAGACCTGTTTAACATTCGTAACAAAAAAAAAACCTTAACTTTGTTTCACCTACACTGATGTTATTAAATTTTCCACTGACCTGCCATTCAGTACAAAAAATACTTCTCGATCTGGGTAGTTGATAACTTGGGTAGCAATTGTCTGTGTTCTTGTCTTAACTGTTGGAATCCACGTGTTGGCCAAAACACATCTACAGGTTCGGGTATTACTATAGGGTCTTGCCTAAAATTCTTGTTGCGGTCGTATTCTTCAAGCTTGCATTACTGAGTCAAAATATCATTCAAAAGAGTGTAAGCGCAACTGAATTATCCTCATTATTACTAAGGAAAAAAAACAGGGTAAAATGTCTAGATTTTGCGCGAGTGCAATATTTGCACATGTCGACTAGGCCTAGCTGGCATGCGACGACATCTTTTATTTTGACCTGTAATATTGTTTGTCAGTTATAAATACGTCATATCTTAAAAAAAAATGTTTTTACCTTTCGATTAAATCAATCTTTCTCCCAGTGATCACAGCGCCTCTTTGCTAAAGTTCCCAATACAGTCTCCATGGTCTAGTCATGATAAAACTATTACAATATGAAACTATTTAAAACTGGTTCTACCATTCATGAAATCAATCAAACCGTGCAAGTGGCAACAGAATCTTACAAGAAGTGAAACAATCCACAAATATTGTGAATTTCATGAATTATTTTCATAATAATTTCCAAGCCCGAAAAGCGCTCCGAACTGTACAATGACCAATTAATCTTTTTTTTTTTTTTTGCTTTTATTTATAGGCACCCTTTAAAAAAAGGACAAAAATTCGTCCTAGCATTTCCAGACATTCTTATATTTTACCCAAACTCAAGCCTAAATTAAAATCATTATTATTTGCCTGTATAAAGGAAGAACTGCTTTCAGAGAAAGATAAACCGAATAAAACAATATTATTATAATCTAAAAAGTCATTTTGAAATTAGACTTTTAGAAAATGTAAAATCATCCTTTGAATTACAAGGGAAAATAAACGTTTTATAGGTAGTTTAAATTTACATTGATTTACACTCTACTCAATAAACCTAGACATTATTGCTGTCCTTCAAGGTCCTAATTATAGGGAACCCTGATCCTTCAACTGACGTCGAAATTTTAAAAATATTATAGATTCTGTTGAAAATTACGCCAGACAATGGGCCAGATATGAAAAAGAAGGCGTTTACACCTTGTCAGAATGAATTAAATGTATCAGATTCATGTTAAAGTCACGTATTAAAAGATTGAGGGGCAATATGAAAACCACTATTCATCTGTGTTCAATAAACCAGAAGTGAAAAAAGAACTAGATAGATTACCCGATAAGTACGTACTGGTTCCTGCATACAAAGCAGATAACAACATTGTTTTTGTTTTTAAGGCTCATTATATAAATTGCATTCTAGAAGATCATGGACTAAATTATACAAGTGGTACTTCTACTTATACTCATACTTCCCTTTCTAAGGAAGAAATTCTTCAAAGTCAACTGTCAGTTTTGAATGCTTTTAATATACCACAGAGCAAAAATGAATTTGAACTACATTATATATATTGGATTCCGAAACTTCATACGAATCCTTACAAATAAAGATACATTGCAGGTTCCAGTAAATGTTCAACAAAGCCTCTTACTCCTCACTATGACATTGACAGTAGTGAAGGAAAGACTTCAAGAGTACTGTGTAACTATATATATAAAAAAGTGGTGTGAATCAGATGTGGACACTAAAAAAATATACCTTTATCATCTGCATACTGAGTATATATATCTTTCAGTTAAATCGATACGCAGGAGCATGCTTTGCGTATGAATAATTTCTAAAACCAGATAAAATATTGTAAGTTCTATATTTGATAAAATAACCATGTCAGCAAATTCAATTTATTACTGAGTCAAATGCTGACTGACTTTTTTCATACCAATTGTTAGTCCATTATTTACACATGTACTGAATTGACGACGGATTTTTTCCGTTATTTCCTGATCATGACAAGGAGCATACAGCGGTTGTGACCGGTCGGCATTGGATGCTCACTCCTCCATGGTACATGATCCCACCTCTGATGTTTCGAGGGTCCGTGTTTGCTCTGCTCTTGTTTTGTATTGTTTAATGGACTTTGAAATTGAATACTGTTCGTTATCTCCATATCCAGCTTATGGTATCGGGGCTAAATCACATGCTTAAAAATAGAAATAAAAAAGTTTTTTATCCACTTTTTCTCATTGAATTCATATTTATACACTTACATGTAGTCGAAACAAATCTGGCTATGTGTCATTCACTTAAATCTCTAATAAAAATATGTTACTTGGAATAGAAAAAAATTCAAATGAGCTATCTTTTAAATATGATTTGTTTATGTAAGCGTTTTTTAAAATGTTTTCTTCCCATTTTTCAATAAATCTGACGACTTTCTAAAGTGCTAAATTTTCTAAAGTATGCTAATTTTGATCAAATATTGTCATTATACGTACACAAAAAGAAAAGCAAACTTTGTACATTGAAAGATCTCTTATCCCAAATGCCAATATTTACACGTGTATCAACAGCTGATTGTTTTAAAAAAATAGTTTTAATCATCAGAAAAATATAATTTAATGTGAAGTAAGGACATTTAATTTTAATGAATGCACAAGGCATGGCCATTGTTTTCCAATTACCCTCTGTACCTTTAATGTTACGAACTTTAAATCTCAATGTCTCAAAGTTAATGTGTATATTCACAAAAATTGATTTAAGAAAATGCAACATAAATAAATGAAAAAATTAAGTTAGCTTTACGGGAAATAATTCACATTGGCAGTTAATTAAGGTAACAAGGAAAAAATATCAGTAGCTTTGATTTACTTTTATTCCAAATTTGCCAATAAGGACATATTATTAAAAAGAAATTGTTATAAGAAGGAAATTATGTTATAATGTAAAATATCGTTTAACAAATTTGATATAGAGATAAAAGGAAGTTTTCATAGTTAAAGGGAAATAAAAAAGAAATAAGGTCCCAAAGATTTCCTTAAAGATATGTATGCCGTGTTAAACAGTATTTTTGCACAGCTGAAAGCGAACAAAAATTTCTGGAATATGATAAGCTACTAAAAATGAAGCATTCTTGCAAATTCGACGAAATTTTATTCGGTATTAACAAAGTACTAATCAGGAAAAGAACACGATATTCTTATGCATATTTATAAAGGACTGACGTTTATCCTGGATCTGCGCATGAGCGCGGGAAAAGCATCGCGAGAATCATCAGGTCGAGGAAAATATTTTTGGTGATGTCTGTTCAGTGAGGGACACAAATAGACCAATAAGCTCAATGAGTTGCATTTATGGGTTACTACATAAAATACTACATTTGTTTTTCAAAAAGCTAGTTTTTTAAAATCGCTCTCGGAAAGACTTGATGCATTATGTACATTATTATCAACTAATCCCATGCTCATATTTGCATACAAATGATTAACAATGATGAAAATTAAAGTTTTCCCCACTCCATTGTACAGGTCCGTTTGTTTAGAGTTTCCCCGTGCTGTACTGCTAATGGACATTTTCGGTTGGGTGAACATTTGCGGATCTTCAGTATGGAGCGCATTATGCGCAAAAGATATTTTATGTCAAGTACAATGTATGGAAAGTAATTTAAACTACTATGTTTACACCCTGAATGGGATATCATCAATAATCCCTTTTAGGTTTTTAATATAACATATGTAGATGAAACTTACATACCATACATCTTGCATTCTTAGAAATATAGTTGGGCTAATAAAATAAAATTGGTCAAGGAATTCCAGGCCTCTAAAAACTATTCCAGTTTGAGGACACAACCAAGTATTTCGATGAACACCATTAAGAACAAATTAATTCAGGTAGGTAGCATCGGGTTTTTTTTTAAGTGGGCGGGGGGATAGAACAGCTAGAATAAAAATCAACTAGCTCGAAGAAATCTGACAAGTAAAATAGGTTCCAATATTTATCAGTACTTAATTTTAATCATTCACTACAATGTACTGCCAAACTACAAATTTTACTTTCGAATTAGCTCGAGCCAATGCTGATAACCTACTTGCAAGATTTTTTATATTATTTTCAAGGGGTAAGAAATACTGTGGTTCAAATGTAAAGAATATAATTATATTATTTAGTAGTATTCTGGTTTTGGCATTCGGTATATTGTGCAGATTTATACATGATATTCTGTGGAATACTTTTTGTTGTTTTGAACCATTAAGAAATGCAGAATCGAATGTATCTAATAACCATTTTGATTGATCAAATTGTATCATTTGTTTGTATTGGTTATTTCATTTTGGCACAACATGGTTTCCACACTTCTTTATCCATAGTCGCTGACAGCTGTAGAAGTTCACCCAACCGAAAATGTCCATTGAAAAGACAATTGCACGTGATTATTCCTCGGTACAAAAAGCAACCAACACTTAGGTGCTCTCAATATTGACAATCCCTAACTCACGTGTTTGTAGTAAAAACGTAGTAGACCATCATGCTTTTCGGTTCATTCACGAGATTGGACCATTGTTTGCTGTAAACATGCGAGATAACGTGATCATGAATATTTCAATAAGAGGCGGTTTTTTATCCGACACGGAGAGAAAATAATTTTTACCAAATAATGTTTCATAACGTTTAAAAGTGATGGAGTGGAATTGTCTTATTTGCAGAAAGTATATAACTTATATAACTTGATGAGACACCACATATATTTATTACTTAAAATAAAACACTAATACGGCATATATAAATTTAAAGGTAGTAACGCTGTATCATATAAGAAAAGTTATCTGCTTCACTATGGTTGGTTAATAATCTACGAATATTCTCAATTATTTTTTTTTCAAGCAATACCAGAACAAAATATCTAATCCACACATCTGAAAAAAAAAATAATAACTTGAAAGAAGAAAGAAAAACATGTAAAGCCAGTATACGTACTTACAATTCATTTAAGAGATAATATTTGAAATTAAACTTTCCAATTTCAGAATAAAATTAATATATAATGAGCGTTGGTTGATTGTGCACCTGATTGTCTCCATATATTTCATGCATCATATTTCTATATGTCATTTCTATATGTCATAGACAAATATCAATTTAAATAGTTGAGAAATGAAAATGGACTCAAGAAAGAAGCATATTTTTTTTACATGTATGCATTTTAAGAACCAACCGTCATGCTTTTTTAAGAGATCAAAATCATTTTTTTTATGTCAGCAAATATTTGCATTTTTAATTAATTATATATCTGTTTACTTTACAGCTGTGTGAGTTGTAATGCATTATTGGCTTCTATCATATAGTAGCACCTCTGTTTAGTGAAGATAAAAAAGTAATTTTATTGCCTTTCAGAAACCATTTTCCAGTCTTTTTGGATAAATTATGAAATATACACATTCCTTTTTGTATATAATCTTTCATTTTACTCACCTTTTATTACAATATATTGTTTATCAAGCCAATTCGTGACATATAGCAAAATCAGGATAAGCATCAACATTTAGGTAGCATCATGATCAGCTTAGCATAGTACACAGCATAGACATTGTAAGAATCAGTAAAGGATAAAAGTAGCATTGGTCTACTTAAAATCAGCATTAGCCATTAGCATCAAAATATAAATGATTTATTTAGTAGAAAATTGAAAAGTGGGAACCAAGATTAGTTAAATTATACAATTTATTGATGCATGATAAAATATTATGATCGAATGATATATTTAAAGTGCAGTTATTGTTTTCATCGACACTGATGAAATTTAATTTACTTCCGGTAGTGTTATGAAACTTCCGGTAGCATTGACCTAATTATAATTAAGATAACTAGCATTAAATCAGCCAGCAAAGGAATCAATTAAATCATCATGTAAAAAGAACATTCAGATCAGCATTGATGCTGTAACAAAATTCGTTCCCTGCACTGTACCGGAGTCAACATTCTTTCAAGACATTGTGTTCAGAGTTTTAGTGCTAATCAATCAGAAAATATATTCGTTTATTTTTAGAAGACATAAAAAAAGTCAATTGACAGAAATTACCTTCGTGTATTTTACGGTAATTTTTAGAATATTTAGAATAGAAAGTCATTTTCTTAGAACTACATGCAGTATTATAAACATATATTTTAAATAAATTTCAAAATGCTACTGATAGGCGATTATATTTTTTTCTTTTTATTATTTAATGAGGAATTATCACAAAAACGATAGAAAAAAATGTATGAAATATTTAGAGATACCAACCGGAATTCGAGCTCAAACGTTCATTAAACATAATTAAATAGGACCTGCAAAACATCAAAGGTGGGGTTATGTGTCATCAAGAAGTAAACATCTCCTAACGACTGGTCACACGCACAATCTGCTTCCTGTCCTGTTTGAAAAAAAAAACCGTAAAAATCCGTCCACAATGCTATTTGCTTACAAACTACATGAATAGGATGGATATTCTGCTGGGTTTTTTTTTCGGTGCTCTTGTACATCAACATCTATCTGTTCATTGCTGTCAAAAATCACATCTTGATTTTAAGATTTTCTTATTTAAATATTTTTCAATCAAAGTGCAAAAAATTTTCAAGGCAAAAGCATTGCCCTAGCGGATGCAAAAACATAAGGGCAAAAGCTTCCCAATTATTATATCAGCATTGTTCTATAACAAATTTGGAAGTAAAAAAATCGCCAAAACAATGTTACTTGTCTAGTCATGATAAAACAAGTATAAAATTTACATTTGAAATGAACGTTAGGAGGCCTAGTTTCTTTTTTGAAGCGGAATGAACCACAAACATTCTGAATATCGTGAAAAAAATATTTATGCAAGGCACTCCAGCAAAGCGTTATGTCAAGGCGACACAACCTCGAATAAGTCGTTATTTCGACCTAAGTATAACTGAGAAAAACTCTTTTGATTTGAACATTTGACATCCGAAAATCACGTTTATTCAGGTAAATGTTGTAACACTATTGTTCCATTTTGGATGACATTTGTTAGTCAATCTGGTAGTTTTATTATATTTTATCATAAACTTTACATAGAGTATCAAGACAAGTAAGGTCTTAAAAGGACGTAAAAAACGGGGAGGGGTTTCCTTTTCCAAAATTCTATAAAGTGTTGCCTTTGAAAAAAATTGGTATAGACCTAGGAAATGATACAGGCTACGGAGAAATAATTTGCATCAGAGGACTTTAATGCAAAAAAGATTCAGATAGAAAAGGGATGAACAGTTAGTGTCTATTTGTAGTCAAAGTGTGAAAATCAATCACGTCAAAAGATAACGTTGATAATGTGTTGTAGATATTGAACTCTATAAATAAACGCTGGCACAAGCAAGCAAAGATCTCTGCCAGTCAATTTATCAATCTGCATTATTATATGCATTGAAAGCCGCTGTTCATGACATTGTTAAGTTATAAAAACAAGATGGGTATAAGTCCTTACTCTTACTCAACTTCAGTGAATCACATCAAAATAAGTGTATGAGGTGGAAGGGGACATCGAAAAACCATGACGTTATGACGTCATAAAAACTGTAAGATAGTGTTTTAATTTTCAAAAATAATAATGTGGGATTAGTTATTAAATAAAAAAAATATAAGAAAGTATTTTAAATATCTAACGATAAAATAAATTTTATCAATGAAAAGTGTTGCCCCTGCTTTTGTTTCAATCGGGGACCTTTGGATTGCGGGGCGAGTGCTGACACACTTGACCAGTAACACCTTGCATATAATGTCCATTTTATTGATACATATATAAATACACGTTTGATTTAAAATACTCGAAACCCTATGTTAACAATAATTTTTAATGAGAAAATCTAGTATATTAGGAGTATAACTATAGTGTAAACTTAATAAAAAAGAAATTTAGAAAATTCCAGTAATTATCAGAAGCCATATTTGCTTTGTTCGATCTTAAGAAAGTACATAGAGTTAAACAGTGATTGAAATAATAGAACACATTTATTTACAATAAGTTGCTCATTCGCATTATCGGGAACATCTTGAATATACCTATTAATTTTACGGAGGCAGAAATTTTACTTGACAGTATTTAACAAACATGGTCAACATGTACATTGTATTGTAATATATTTACATTTGCAAATGTTTTCCTTTATATAACACTACTAAAAGCAAGCGTTTTTATAACTGTATAAATACGGGTATGGGGTCAAGAGGTAATAGATGTGCGTTTGGATAAACGTTCGACGTAATTTCTCTGTGGCGTCATAAAGGGTCGACGCGCGTTTAGTTGATTACATACATGCCGTTGGGTTTGAAAAATAAAGCATTTTGCAAGTTAAAAGTAACAATCAGGCAAATTTAAAGTATGAATAAGTCACAAATGTAAATATCAGTAATAAGGTATCATTTTTTGAGTTTTATTGAGATGTAAAACGGGTTGGCACATGATCAAATCTCCCATAAAGCCCTCCTTTTACATCTCAATAAAACTCAAAAAGTGATACCTTATTTCTTAAGAATTATCTAAATCAATTCCAAGGATTGTTTTTGTCATTTGATACAATATCGAGTTTTTGGTTGAATACACATAGATTATATTCATGATCAGAAAAAATTGATCTCTTTTGATCCGTACCAACAAACATGCACTTAGTTTTTGTAGCAATTAGAGCTATTTAATTCTGAGAACACCATTTTTCTATAAAAGTTATATCCTTTGATAATGCGTCTACAATAGTTTGAGAATTTTTTTTTTTTTGGATACATGTAAAGTGGCATCATTCACAAATAGGTTTATTTTGGATTTTGTAATACATCATGGAAGATCATTAATGTAAAATAAGAACAGAATAGGCCCTAGTATAGATCCTTGTGGAACTCCTGCTGTGACTTGTTGATAAGATGAATGTTTGTTTGACAGATGGGCACTTTGAAGTCTCTCACGTAAATATGATCGGAACCATTGTAAAGTACTTGGATCAAAATTATAACATTGTAGATTATTAAGTCGAATATCGTGATTTACAAGGACAAAAGCTTTACTGAAATAAAAAAAACAGTTCCAACAGGTTTTTCTAGGTCCATTTTATCTAACCATTCATTTGTAATTTTTGTAAGGGATGTTTGGCAAGAATGTAGTTCTCTGAAGCCTGACTGAGAGTCTACCATAAGATCAAAATCCAAAAAAGGATCGTATATATTTTGCCAAATGTTTTTTTCAGTAATGTTTGATAATGTTGGTAAAATAGAAATTGGTCTATAATTATTTGGATCTTATATGTTACCTTTTTTATAGATTGGGGTTATTTTTGCAAGTTCAAAACTCTCGGGGAAAATTCCAGATTTGACACTCATATTTATGATATGGGTCACAGGTCACATCCGTTTGCTTATGACATATTTTCATATTTTTATATGACTTTTCTGATTGTGAAGGTGTTTAGTAAATAATCAAATTGTACTAATAAATCTTAAAACATATAATCAGTTTTCAGTTTTATTAATTTTGAACAGGGGGGCGGGGCTTAATTTTTAAAGGACAAAGTTTACTGTGACGTCATATAAAAAACATGACTTTTATGTATTTCTCACAATACCTGTTAATGAAATAATTTGCATCTTTTAACTGTATTAGCATAATAAACAACAATAAAACTTATCAATGCATTAAAAAAACTTGCTACTTAAATCCCATGTAGCTGGTTCTAAACAAAGCACTGATGGCGATGAACTTGTCAATCATGACGTCATCTTGTTAAAAAAAGACGTATTTCATGTGCTGTATGAGGCAGATTGAGGAATTTTTTAACAATGAAATATGTGTTTTATTATTAAGAGGAATATTATTTACGGGTTTTCAATAGTCGATTAATATCAATGTATATCCTTTGTTTAGTGTGATTATTAATAAACTATCTAGAAAATGTATTTTATTAATCATGTCGTGTTTTTATGTACATATTACGTACATTTTAAAATGAGATGCCTCAGAAAATCTTACTTTCACAAGGGCATATACTGCATAGATCTGAACCATTTTTATATATAGATAGAGGATATTTTTCTTAACTTGAAAATTGCTTCTGCTTTCTTTAAATCGAGGGCGTGATTTTATAAGTACACAACATATTTGGTAAAAGTCAAATATATTTCGACATTGTCTTATTTCCCTGAAATTTTAACTATTAAAACGCGAATTCTATTTAAAGCAGCAGCACTTTTCAGAGACTACAAAGTATGCAGAAACAATTAATCGCTTGAATTTTTAATTTCAACCAGGGTATTCCCTTGCGATATACAAATTTGTTCATGACCTACGTTCAGTACACGAACTAAGTGACTGTCCATCGATGGGACCAAACTTCATACAGTATAGAGTGGGTTATACTATGCTATTTCCATAAGTATTTAAGTTTTGTGATAATAAACAGCTTAATTATAATTAATTAATCTTTAAAAAAAAAAACAATTGATTTCTCATAGTAGGCCTTAACAGTGCTGCGAAGCATATTTGTTCCAATTAGTCTTGAAATGCCCATATTTACACGTGTACCAAAAGCTGGTTGTCTTCAAATAAACTAGATTTAATCAACAGAAAAATAGAATTTAATTTGAAGTAGAGGATTATTAATGAAAAAAAATATTTGAGGTTTAAAAAGAAACAAAAAGTGGTTGCAAAACTCAGAAATTTTATTTCAAAAGAGGGAAATATGTAGTAGCACCGGGTATGGGCATTTTTTTATTTCTAAATAGCCCATTACCTTTAGTCTTACAAAATTTGAAACCAAATGTCTCAAAGTAAATGGGTATATTCATAATAATTGATTTAAGAAAATTAAACCTAAATTAATGAAATAGTTAAGTTAGTTTTACGGGGAACAATTCACATTGGCAGTTAATTAAGGTAACAGGGAAAACACTTTATCTATAGCTTTGTTTTATTTTTTTTCCAAACTTACCAATAAGGACATATTGTTCAAGCGATATTGTTATTAGGAGGAAATTATATTGAAACATAAAATATCGTATATCATATTTGCTATAGGGAAAAAAGGAAGTTTTCATATTTTTAAGGAAATAAAAAAAATAAGGTCCCTAAGATTTCCTTGAAAGGCCGTGCCATTGTGTTTTATAAGGAAATTTATGTGCTTGGATAACAGTCTGTAAGTATTCACAATTACTTTTTTTCAAGCAATATCAGAACAAAATACATGTATCATATCCACGCATGTGAAAAAGTACAAAATAAAAAGTACTGACGAACCCTAGGACAGCATGGCAGTTATAGACCAACAGGTTCCGTTTATTATATTGCTCTTCTCTACCTAATGCACAAAATGACATTTGAAAATAAAATAAAATATGCATATCTAGTACTTACAATTCAATTAGAAAATATAGTTTGAAATTGAACCTTGCATCTTTTAGAATAAAAGAAATATATGCTGAGCGTCGATTGAATTTGCACCTGGTTGTTTCTATTTTATAATAGACAAATATGAATTTAAATAGTTTAAAAATAAAATCAAAAAAGAAGCATCTATTTGTTTTACATTCTATTAATTTTAACTCTTTCACATTCAGGCATTTTTGCATCTGAAAAAAAGATTTTTTTAAATGCTTCCTCAATGAAAAAAAACACAGCTTAAGATATATGTATTATAAATGAAAACAATTGTATGGTAGTCATGATGAAAAACATGTTATAATATTTGGTAGTCACGGCAACCTTTCGCACACTGGTCAGAAAAAAAGAGCTAAAATTAGATTAGATTCAACGCCATCCAAAATTTGATACACTTGGTAAAAATGTATCATGCTGATCATATTTTAACATTTAAGTGACTTGGCAAGAACGAGACAATCGTTTCAGTTTCGGAGCTCTATTAAAAAGAGAGACACAAATATTCAGCAGACCACTTATAAACAGAATCGAGGCATCTCTACTGGCTGTACATTAGATAATTTTAATCGTCGAACACCTGGATACTGTCCTTATAAACAGTTGATTCAAATCTACCTAAAGAACAGTAAAGAGATCGCATGTGTATAGAGCATTTATTACAATTGCAAAATGAAAAAAAAAAAATAAAATTTCAAAATTCAGCAGAAAGCAAGAACAAAAATATTCCGCATCATATACAATAGAAAAACATTACATGTATCTTCTACAAGAACAACAATGGATCAGTTTTGGCTACAAAAATAGAAAAAATCCTTAAAATCTAATATTGTTTATCAAAGAAGGATATGGAGATAACGAACAGTATTCAATCTCAACGTCCATTAAACAATATACAAGATAAGAGCAGAGCAAACACGGACCTCTGAAACATCAGAGGTGGGATCAGGTGCCATGGAGGAGTGAGCATCCCCTGCCGACCAGTCACACCCGCCGTGTGCTCGTTGTCATGATCAGAAAATAACGGAAAAAATCCGTCGTCAATTCAGTGTATTAATAATGGACTAACAATTGGTATGAAAATGTACTGACTCAAACTCAGTAAGATAAGCCAGTCATCAAGGAATAGGACGTTTATTCAACATTGGTGTCCATATGCATGAGCATGATGAGCATGGTAAAAATCTAAAACACAAAAAACAGATGCTTAGTACAATATAAATCACAATCACAATTAACACTTGTAAACATGGCACTTGATCACTTACTTTGCATCTATAAAAGTATAGCTATGTAATAAACAATAACAAACGTAGCCCTAATATTCCAAGTATCAACAAAAAATAACAAGTTAATGTAAACAAATATTAGCCTAGAAACATTGTAGACTAGAATGGAGTTATGAGAAGGAAATTCGGATGCCAAGAATAAACTCAAAACATGACTCAGACAAAAATCTTGACATTAACCATTTAAAACATACTTCCGGAGACATATAAAACATTTTATACAATAATAAATGAGCAAAACACCACTCCGTGCTGGATCAAATAAAAGTGCAATTCACAAGGAACGAGCACATGTAAACAACGAATTCTAAACGTATGACGAAGTAAAAGATAAAACCTATGACATATAAGTTCCGTATTTCTGGAAAAGTTCTAACTTGGGGCAGCACACAAAAAAATATAGAAATTGTCTTTACTAGAGCGTAATGGAGAATGTACGTACTTTTGAATTTAAAAAAAAACTCTTTCATGGGATAATTTTTCCTGAATTACAAAACACCCAGAACACTAAATAGATGTAAGGGCATCTGTAATGCAATATTAATAATGTACCTTTAAACATTTTCCTTAAATTTATTATATCTAAAAGTGAAATTAAATTAAACTTGAAACATACTTTTTGTGCCTTTGTTGAAGCGAGACAATGGGTCCTAATTAAACGTAAATGAGTGTGAAAATAATAAAAGATAGATTTGATGATTTCAAGCCAAAAAAAAAATCCCTGATTTTCTGATCGTAGGAGACCTTCTTAACTGTGCCACATTTTTTTCCTGTGCTGTGTGCATCAAATTTAAATTGTTACAGATACAAAATAACTTTTTTTTATTTTAAAGGTAACCAAACATCATTTAGGTTTTTCTTTTCTCTTTTTTTTTTAAAAAAAGGATGCATCAAATTGATAATAGATTTTACTTATTGAAACATTAATAGCGGAAATAAGTTAAGTGAAAAATAGCCTGTGTGTCCATTAACAAAAATATAGCTAATATAGTCAAATTGCAACTGTAAAATATTAAGTTTTGATGATCACATTGGTTGTGTTACCCAGTGTTAAGATCAGTGAAAGATGCAAATTAAATAGAAAACAAAACATTCTTTTGTATATTAAAAAAAACACTGTATCAGTTGGATTAAAACATTCGACGTAGCAGACAAAATGAGAAACAAATTTTATGTTTTCGTATACAGAAACACTATTTCTTTGCCAAGATATTAAAATATATGTAATATACCAGACATTCGATAAAGCTTTTTAGATAAGGTTGAAAGCATCTTGTGAATCATCTTCGCTATAGGAGTCAGAAAAAATGCTTAAGAAAAC
Source organism: Saccostrea cuccullata (assembly GCF_032062105.1). NCBI lineage: Eukaryota > Metazoa > Mollusca > Bivalvia > Ostreida > Ostreidae > Saccostrea > Saccostrea cuccullata. Next base: position 55,068 of record NW_026936373.1, read on the forward strand.
ATTTTCTAACAATTTAATGATTCATGGATTTCCATGAATAAACACCCTTTAAGTTTTGTCTACAACATCTAAATCATCTAATGTATTACCTCAGTGCAGCCCCTGTACAAAGGCAGTTTCATACTACTTGTATGATCTGAGAAATAATATTTTTTAGTGTTTAAGAATTTATATAAAAACGTAGGTCTAACGTAAAAACGAAACTATCACTGAAACCAATTTCCGTTTCACTATGTACAGATTCAGGAAGTCTCCACATCCACCTAAAAAATTCCATTTCAGTTAATTTTTTGCTTTGTATGCGAATCGATAAGTTCAGGGGGTATATTAATTTTGTTTTGTCTTTCTGCTTCTCTATCTTTCTGTCTATTTGTCTGTTTATCTGTTTGTTTGTCTGTCTGTTGTTAACATTAACCTTCGCCACAAATTTTGAACCGTGAAAGAAACAAACTTCATTTTTTGTATGTATACTTCAAACTAAGATCTTCGACCTTGACTGTGACTTACCGGTATATGCTAAAAATAGCATTTTCAAACTGTTGGTATTACTTTTGAACCATAGGAGATAGAGTCTTCATATTTAGTGTTACTACTTTACCAATTATGTTCTTTCAACGGATATCAATGTCAAGGACCTTGTGAACTTGACTGTGACCTGTATGCTAAAAATAACTTCTTTGAACTTTGTTGTCGCCGGGTGCATAGTGTTTCACAAACACATCTTGTTTCATATATTTTATGCATGATTGATTTGTCCATATCTACCTTTTTTTAATTCTAAATGAAAAAAAAATCTTTGTGCATGTTGGAATGAGTTAGATTCTCTGTGTTTTTGAACTGTATTGAATCCAATGCAAAGACATTAAACATTTTTTGTCACACAACCTATGCCTAGCCTAGCCGCCTAACGTACAATTTTGAACAAGAATGAATCATTCAGTGCATCACATACTTCTGCATTCATTTGTTTCATTGTTCTTAGAAAGAACCTATTTAGGACAAATAACAAGAACAACCTTCTCTTCCTAAATATATCAGCAATTTTTTTCTCATATTTGTATTTAAAAACATTTGCACAATTGTAGTATTTCATACGATATTTTAAGAATGTTAAAATATATCCAAAGTTTGCATAAAATTACAAAGATATGACTCAGTAAAATACATAAATACAAAAGAAAACATACTATTTCTTTATATCTAGATATTCTATGTAGTCGTTTATTATTTATGTTCTTTCTAATCAAAATATGTCACCTAATTATATCAACCTATATTTTTTTTATTTGTGTAATATATGTGTAAAGGAAATTTCCATTTAAAACCCAAAAGTATGAAAATCCTTGACTCCATTTATCTATTTCAGCTGGAAGCCCTCTCAAAATCCTTCTATAAATGTATAAAGCAGACAATGGTAAACTCCAGTTGAAAAATAATATACTTTAAACTGTGTTAGGAGACAGCATCATCTATGGTCAATACACTGACAAGAATATCAATAATCTGGTTTAAAGTCATCATTTCGAAAGTTCTATGTCGATACAATGACCTTGTCAGCAAATACAATTATTTATCATTGAGCCAAATGCTGACGGACGTTTTTCATACCAATTGTTAGTCCATTATCAATACACTGAATTGACGACGGATTTTTTCCGTTATTTCCTAACCGTGACAAGGAGCACACGGTGGGTATGACCGGTCGGCAGGGGATGCTCATTCGTCCATGGCACCTGATCCCACCTCTGATGTTTCGGAGTTCCGTGTTTGCTCTGCTCCTGTTTTGTATTGTTTTATGGACTTCGATTTTGAATACTGTTCGTTACATGTATCTGCACATCCTCCTTCATACCTCTTCCATTCATGCAAGTAAACAAACCAACAAACAGTCTTCACGAATGATTGTCTTAAAATGTCACATAATTTGATGTTCTAGACATTATATACTAGTAACAGAAACAAGCATTTATTATGAATGTTCAATTCATGAATAATATCTCAGAAATAAGATTCAAATTCCTTTGTTAACTCTTGCAGAAAGAAAATGTAGTAGAATTAAGTATACTATTAAAGAAAGCGCCCAGTCTCTGCAGCTCGGGGAATCGGGCTGCTCTATGCATATAAGTTTGTGTTTTATGTATAGGGATTGAGGTGAGAGCACTTATTCAGAATTGAAAATTTTCTAAACATTTAAAAGATTGTTAATCAAAATGTTCTTCCCTTTTTTTAGTTACGAGATACACAATATATTTACTTTCATAAAGTGAATCTGTAAAAATATTTATGATTTTCATATCTAATATATAAAATTGCTTATCATTGTCTATCTGAAAAACTACAGGTCCCTCAGAACATCAAATTTTACCTATCGCATAAAAACGTACTTAAATTTACACAGTTCGTGTTTATATTTTTTAAGTAAAATACATTTTTGAAAAAAAGTGATGCGTGTTTCTGATTTAAATTTATATTTCATGCTGCCAACATTTACTTGAGGAATTGATAAAGATTAAAAGGATATCGTTTTTGTTTGATTTTTTAAAGACATTTAGCTTTCAAAATATTTCAAAGAATTCTAAAATATTCTCAACTATCTTACAATCAATTAGACGCATGCAATTATCATACATATCGCAGCAGTTTGATGATCAAGACACATTTCCATTTTTTACTTTATTTATTTCCAGGACGACCATTGATTGTTAAATCAATGTTTTCTTCATTGTAATTCATAGAACATTTTTAGAAATCTTGATACATGAATACGAACTAAAGTTATAATTATTTAACGCGCAGGGGGAATAAGGAAGCATACAAAATATTCTACCTTGGCTAAATCAGTGCTGCATTATGACGTCATAGTATGCAAGATGACGTCAATTTTAGAAATAAGGTTTTCGTAATATTTATGTTCCCCAAACGAAGTTGGGGAACATATTGTTTTTACTCTGTTTCTTCTTCTTATTATTATTAAGGTCTTTCGTCTTCACGGAAGACCTTATAGTGATTCTACTGTTTCTTATTATTCTTATTATTATTATTATTATTTTTTTTTTTGACAAAATTTTGTGCAGGCGATTTCTCGAAAACTATTCAGTGGCTTTTCATGAAACTTTTATAAAATATGCGTCATTATATGAAGTTGTTACATCCGAAGAGTAATTTGGAAAATTCGCTTCTGGTGCCAAGTTATTGACAATTTCCTGATTTTAAAATGCGATTTTGTCGCGCACTTTTATCGAAAATGAATAAGGATATGAACTGGAGACTTATTGGAGATGATAGATTATGACTTTGTGGATTGCAGAATCGCCTTTTCGTGCGTCGTCAGTACTTCCGGTCATTACGAGATGCAAATTTAAAAAAATCGTATTTTCTAACTTTTTTGTTTTTCAGTATTTTTCATTTTTATTTGGTATGGTAATAGAAGCCCTCCTTATAATGCTTACTATTTAATTTGTTTGAATATTGATAAATCTAAAGTCTAGATATTTGCATTCAAAAATCTGAAGCGGGTCCAAAATGGCGGCTGTCTCTGTCAACTCCGCCATTTCGCGAGTAGGGGTTTATGGAGGCAGCTGAGCGTTTGATTAAACCATTCTGACATAAGGATACATGAAATGTAAAAATTACTTCGACTCTCACGTAATAGTGACATGGTTGGAGGAGTTACCTCCCGTTACTTGTTTATATCATAATAGATAATCAATGTAAATATTGTAATTAATTGGTCAATTGACTAAAGAATTATACAAGTATTATTGATAAATGATGTCCTGTTAGAAAATAATAATAGTGTTGCCAAAAGAAAGACAGTCTGTTTTATTTTATCAATATGATATCTGATAACTTATGATCATTGATTAAGTTGAGGTACAAGGGGGCAGTACAGCCAACTGGCTTGTGTCTTCACTTTGGTACAGAAACCAATTGGTTTATCGATCAAATAGGATTGTGCAAAGTTGCCGTAGTCAGTGACTAGTTAAAATGTAGCTGTGTGACATTAGCTATAGGTTTGTCATTAGGACAGAGAAGCTCTTACAAAGTTAAATCATACTGTGTAAGTATATTGTAGCCACTGGGCTAGAGTTATATAAGCAATTTGGTAAGCAGTTATACACCAGGCAGATGTTAAAGGCTAAATCAAGAGGCACCAGGCAGATAGATCTGATGTTGACTTGTACAGTCAGTTGTACGAGTATAGTGAGGCAATAATCATATGGCACCAGGCAGGTGCCGGTATTAACTGAAGATATATAATTATACAAAGCACTTAGGTCATTTGATTTAAAGACACCAGGCAGGTGTCATATTATTATCTGTATATATTGCATTCAATCATATCGCCAGTAAAACTCGGTAATCCGAGCACGGACCTACTGACCGCTCAGATCGGACACGTTACAGTGGTAAGTTGCAATTGAGTGTCAATCTTAAAACTTAATTTCCGTTTCACTGCTTTAGTGTAACTGAGCTAGATACGATATGTTATGTGTATAATGTGTTACATATATATACTTTCTTAACGTCAAAATAAAATAAAGGCGCTAAGAATGTTTTATTTTTAAATGTAATTGATGCTATCATACCTATCTAATAGATCAGTCCAAAGAAAAGGCGCAGATATTTACTCTTGGCGTTTGGCGCGAAATTATGAATGTTTTTTTATAATTTTTAGACAGGTGAACTGTTGCAAAAGTACCGTGGTATACACAAGTATATTTAGAGCAGTACTCCCAATAGCTTAATGGTTAGCGCGTTGGGGATATAAAAGTAAAAAAAAAGCGCATTCACGTTGGCGACATGGTTTCAATCCTCCTTGTGACCAAAATTTTGAATCTCTTTTCAGCTCGATTTTACGTGGGTTTCTTTTCCTAAAACGGACGGAAGACCTCTCGTTGCTCGCAACGAGATCGTATCTAGTTATTATTATTCTTTTTTCTTCTTATTTCTTCTCCGGTACTTTTTTGTCCGGAAGTGTTCTCAGAAACTGTTCACCAAACTAAGTTAAAACCTTTTTAGGGTTAGTAGGCATGTTGTGTAGATGTGCCGAACGAAGGTCATTTTGCGCGCATTCGCCTGCACGTGCGGGCGCGTGCAATGAGTAAAATGACTGATATATTTAATATGGTTGTAACTTTTATATTTTTTGATAAAATGTTTTGAAACTCATTATATAAAGATATATAAGTTGTGTAGATAAGATGACATGGTCAAATTTGCATGAACTCACGCGCATGCACGTGCGCTTTGCTCTGATTGGCTGAAACAGAAATCTCTATATCTTTTTTGTTTTATGATAAAATGCTTTGACATTTATAACATAGACATGCATTAGGATGTACTACAATATGATTTATAAAATTTTTCATGAAATCACGCGCATGCGCGTGCGCTGCAATCTGATTGGCTGAAACTTTAAATGAGTATAACTCCCTTGGTTTTCAACCAAACAGCATGGGATTTACAACATTGATAGACATAAAGGACTCCTACAGGATGGTATGGTCACCATTCACGTGCATGCATGTGCGTGCACGTGCGCTTTGCTCTGATTGGCTGAAACAAAAATCTCAATATCTTTTCTGTTTTTTTACAAAATGCTTTGAAATTTAAAACATAAGCATACTTTAATATGTCCTAAAATATGATATATAGTAATTGTCATGAAAATACGCGCATGCACGTGCGCTGCAATCTGATTGGCTCAAGCTTTAAATGGCTATAACTCCCTTGTTTTTCAACCAAACAGGATGGGATTAAGAACATGGACAGACATAATGGACTCCTACAAGAAGGTATGGTCATCATGCACGTGCGTGCACGTGCAAAGGAATAAAATAGTGTAGACAAGATGATATCGTCATTACGCTCATGCAATCACATGCACACGCCTGCATTGCTTAAATTTGAAATACTTGGTGTACTTTTGGAAAAACGTTGTTTACGTCTTAAATGCATAGATTTTGCCTTCTTTAATGAAACTTAAAGGGAATATTGCACGAGAAGGGAGTTGGGGAGCGTTTGGGGAACATCTGTAACGGTTCCCGTTACAATTAGCACTAGTGGTATTTTGCGATGTAATTTAACTCTAGAAAATGATTAGAAACATGTAAACATTAATAAAAACAAAATGTTTGTATTTTGTTATGCTGTAACAGTCATTATGATTGAAATCTACCATCGATGACGTCATATGTGTACATCAAGTAACTTGGAAATTGATCATGTCGTGTAAAGAGAATTTGGTTAAGACGGCATGTTCAAAGATACATAAAATGGAGTTTAAAAGGAAATATAGGAAATATTTGTGTTAAATTCATATGGAGTTCAATTAATTAAACAGGTATGCTAATTTATTTTCATCGATTATATTCTCTTTCGAAGATATAAAGCTATATTACGTAACCCGGTCGACCTATCGTCCGTCATTCTTCACCAAAAAATGCAACAGAACAAAAATAAGCTGGATATTTCAAAACATACAATTTGTACATATTGAAAGCTTGCGTTTTGACAAACTTTAAAAGTGCTGCTAGAATCCCGAGTTAAGCATGGTTGTACGAAAAATCTCGATTAATATGTATAAAATTCAAAACAAAGGGTAAGGTTTCGTGCGAATGTGTGGAATAAATATTTTACGGACAAGATAGTGGGATTCTAGCAGCACTTTGTAGACAAAATAGATGTTTTTCAGCTATATTACATACTTAAAGAAATTATCAAACTCCGGGGTATTGTTGATCTGTAAGCCTTTTTATTAAGGACAATTTTGCTATTAATAGAAATCGCGTGATGCCTTGGCTGTGATGCACATCTTTGCGTTAGACACGCTTTTATCTGTATGCAATAGTAAATAACAGTTTACGTTTATCAGTGGTTTTGGTAATTTATTAAACTAAATTTTCTTCAAAAAGTCTAAATTTCACGAGAAATTACTTATATATGCTTCCTTAACATACCCGCGCGTAGCCTTTTTCATTTTATTGCCAATCTCAAAGTTTGGTCCAAGTACCAAGTATCCAAGTCCAAGTACCAAGGACTGATTTGTTATTGTTAAAGCTAACTGAATGGTTGCAGGATCTTTATTGATTTTCCTCTCGATGTTTTTTTCAATTATATTGAGACGCCTCTACTTGCCGATGGAGAGCTACAAATTTTGTCATATACTCGGCACTCAGGATCATTGAGCAGTGAGGGATCTTTTTCCTGTCAGTACCTACTGTGAGACGGTCCTTGGTTTTTACGGTCTCATCCGAAAGACAGATCTCCATGTTCTACAAAAGGATCTACTACTTACTTCGCGACCCTAAAGCAAACGCTTTTACCACTGAGCCAAACTTGCGACTGTTTGGAATATTAATTTAAACTTTAGTTAACTATCGTATTTTTCTTAATGAAGACCTTTTATTGATAATTCATTTTGGAAACAAAAATATTTGTGTGCCCTGAAACAGTGCATTGCTTAAGAAAATCATTGACAATGGATTATTTTGGTCAATTTCATACGCTGGTTTGTTAATGTATAAATGATGCACTTGTTTAATTACAAAAAGGAACATTCATTTTTTCCAAAACTGCTTGCTCTTTGTGGTTAGATGCTATTAAAAAAAATATCAGTAAGAATATAATTCCATGTTTTTATTACATCAGTATAAAGGAGTGGATTTTTTTATTGCATTTATTGCATTTTATTATTTTTTATTATTCTTCGGTTTAAATAGACCTATTTTTTATCAGATAAGATTTATAGCCACCCCAAAATTTGACACGCTTGGTAAATATGTATCATGCTGATCATATTTTAACATTTTAGAGACTTGGCAATAACAAGACAACGGTTTCAGTTTCGGATCTTAAGATGTAATATGAAAAGTGTGACAAAAACATTTAGTGGGCTCTGTATAAATAGAATAAGGGCATATGTACTGACTGTACAATTCTTCTACAATAAATAAATCTTAATCTCAGAACACCTGAATATGGTCCTGATAAACAGTCAATTTTAATATCACTCAGTTAGGTAGAATTAAAGATTGCAGCAGAAAGAGAGGACCAAAAAATAGCTCACATCAAATACAAAAGAAAACTATTATATATATTTTCTACAAGTATAACAATGTTTCAATTTTAGCTACGAAGAAAGAAGGAATATCCTTAAATCAAATTATTTATTACAAGTACATGTGTATGTAGCATAAGGATGAATATAACAAAAGGTAATATGATCTCTTTCCAGTTTTGTTGAAAAATAATCATAAAAAACCCTTTTTATGTATTGGGACAACGATCCTCGGGTATATCTGTCAATGTCACAGAGGGTGTAAATCAAGAAAATATTAACAAAATGGTGCTGTATGAAATTTATAAATGTAATTATTTAAAGATCAAAGATAAGTTATTATTTGTAAGATAAAGGGTAGAGAAATATATCAACCAGAGGTTTAAAATGTACTTTTCAATAAAGCTTGAGAACGCTCAATTTTTCTCAATTCACCACAAACACTAAATTAAAAAATTGAGTGGGGCGATAAACAACAAAAAAACAACCAGGATTTTTAGCTTCAATTGTAGTTTTTCGGATTTTTTCGGTATATGTGGGTTAACCTTATTGATTGTTGTTTGTATTTTGTTTTTCGTCACTCTAGAGAATTTTGCAGTCATATGGAGACGCCCTCACTTGCAGGTAAAGAGCTGCAAATTATGACAAACTTATATATTGTCAGCCAAGACTATTGAAAAGTTGGCAATTTGTTCCGTTCCAGCACCTCCTGCAACACGGGAGCTCAGCTTAAATATATGGTCTCATCTGAAAAACCGGTCTCAACATCCAACAGAGTGATAAGATCTCGGGATATAAGGACTGACTGATTAAATCCTTGATCTGCGACTCCATTGTATCATACAGGCGACTAACTCATAGAAGGTTTAAAATTGTTTTTAAAAAATCATCTTTAAGAAACAACTAAACATACAAATAAAAAAAATATATATATTATCAGCGATGATACTATTTTTCTGTCAGGTGTAATCCAAAGTAATTAAATCTACAACACCTAAAGTTGATCTTTAAAGGTAAGAGTCATTCATCCTTTTTATAGAGAGACGGTTAAATTTCCTCGGATCATATTTTCGTAACATTTGTGAAAAGGGGTTTAAAACACCGTTCGTTCTTAAGATATTATTTTTAAAATTGGACACGAAATGGACAGGGATTTTTGTGTAAATAGTTTTAGGGCATTTGAACTGAGTGTGCATAATATTCATACTGAAATGGTTTTCTACCCTGAAACAAGGAAGTGAAATAAATTCTTCTTGAAAAAAACGTTTTAATTGAATTACTGACTAAGTATTAAATGATTGATTGATTGATCGTATATTGTTTAACGTCTATCTCGAGAATTCTCGAGAATTTTTCATTCATATGGAGACGCCACCATTTCTCGGTGGAGAGCTGCAAATTTTGTCCTTTACTCGGCACTTAGGGCCATTGAGCAGGGAGGGATCTTTTACGTGCCAGTACCTACTGCGACACTGGGCCTCGGTTTATACCTTCTCATCCGAAGGACCGGTCTCCACGTCCCGCAGTGGGATTCGAACCCGCTACGTAGGGATTGACTCTTTACTTCGCGACTCTAGAGCAGACGCTCTAACAACTGTGCCACGCGGGCGACCAATAGTAAATGAAGTGCTCTGCAAAAAAAGCGAAAGATAGATTTCATTCAATAGGGTTTCAGTCAGAAGAACTTTTGTAAGTTAGTTTATCCTTGAATTAAACACTTCTACTGATTTTTTTTTAATTGTAAATTAATTATGAAAAATATCATGTTCTGCTGATTTGACTTATTACTATGTGCATTCAATCAGTAGAGACACAATTTATTCGTTCAGAAAATACTCTGCACCTTGTAATTGGATGATGACTTATAACAAAAAAAACACAGAAAAAAAACATTTAAATGAGAATACAAACGAAGATTCTTATTGTGTTGACCCTGAGGTCAACACAGAAAATAAATAAGAGAGGTTAAACCGGATGATATGGTCAAATTTCAGGAATGCTAGAGAGGTCGGATTCTCCTCTAAGGCAACTTGTCCGTAGAATGATTCGACCTATTAAAATAACAATAAGATATTCATCGGAAAATCTCCATTTAGATCTGCATATATCTTATAAATATATTAATTGGGAGACCAGAATTTCTTTTTATTCTTTTGATATATGATTGCGCCCATGACAAAAGGGTCCTTATGGCATTTTTGCTAAAACAGAGAAATAACGTCATAAAGACGTGACGTTGCAGACTGATGGTGAACTTCGACGCAGATTTTTTTTAACAACGTGTTTTGACGTTTGACGCATCCAGAGTTTTTATCGATGTTTCCAACATGTGGAATTTAGTTTCATGTATAAATTAATTTAATCAATATCTGAATCTCCTAATCCACTGATTTTAATAGATATAAATAAAAACATTTAGAACTGGTTTCTTAACAAACATTATTAATTAAATACGTCTCTATAATACCAATAGTTTTCGTACATGCGTAATATTAAAATGCCAGAAGCTGTAGACAAGGTGTTTTCTGATAGCATATTGAACCTTTATACTCTAGATTAATTTTATTTACATATTTATACCATTTTTTGAATACATCTTAGACAGGGTATATCGTAATAAAATTTTGCAAAGGAAAATTGTCTTCCTACTTCTTTGAGATCCGCTCCACCACTCTCAAATACACATCGCGATCGCGTCGATCACATGTAAACATTGATTCATCGGTGCATACTGCTTAAACTGTTGTTAAATTGTTTGTACAAATGTTGAAACTAAACATACATCTTCCACATTTTTTTTTTTTTTACAAATCTAGCAAGAATGTATAAGAACGATAGTCAAGATTATTTGTATTTTCTATAAATAAAAATAGGAGAGATAACTCTGATGTCAACAATCGATGTAACAGGGGTACCAGACAGGGACATTCATTTTAGCTATTGCGTACTTTTTCACATTTCAGCTGCATGTTAGCATGAATTTGCTCCCGGATTATAAAAGAGATATTTTATGACCAAATAAAAACACTTTTAATCGTCAGCATAATTATGAATTTTTAAATAAAAAAATATTGTTGTACTTTGGGAATAAGGTTAATATAGAAAAAGGAAAAACAAAGAAAAAAAAGGAAAACTGCAAAATTGAACAGACTTTAATTTTTTTTTTTCAGATCTCTTATCTATAGCCTTTTTTTTGCATGAAATAATTTCGTGACGAATTTATTTTTTTAAAAAATAATAAAAATGTAAAGCGTCTACCTTATAATCATGATTAAATAAATTAAACTTTTAAAATGTTGTTTTGTCTTATATTCGTGTTGCACAAAGACACTTCAACTTAGAGAAATTAAAACAAGCAAAAACATCCAAATGAAAATAATGTTCTTTATGTTCTAACTTAAATAGAGCTGGTCAAGTAAATCTGATGAGAGAGAGGGAGAGAGAGAGAGAGAGAGAGGATGGGGGGTAGATGAAAATATTTATATTGAACAGTGGCGTAGCATCGTTTTTGAAAGTGGAGGGGGGGCAGCCAGAGAAAAAAAAATTTACTTATCTAAAAAAAGTTGACAAGCAAAAAAAAAAAAAGAAAGGAAAAACTTGAAAGTTGCCAAAGTCGAAAATCCTATTTCGTGGGGGGGGGGGGGGGGGGTTATACTACCTTTTTTTTCAGTGTCAACATTTCAGTACCAAGTCTAATACTTCATTTTCGGTGCATCACTAAAAGTGAGGGGGCCAACCAGGTTTTCAATTAACATTTCCTATAGTATAAGTAAGGGAAAGAAAATATCATTTTTGTTCTCTAAACTATATACATGTATAGCTATTTGTTTTCAAGAACTCCAAATTTAATATACATGTAACTCTTTGGTACTTACGTGTTGTTGTTTTTTTTTCACACGGAGTTCAAATGTTTTAAGCATTATCTTCAAATTAATTCCTTAAGCCATGACGAACTTTGTCTTTCATAGAAGCTCGATCAGCATTGAATGTCTCTTAAGAGATCAATTATGATGCTAAAAACTCAATCATCACTGAACTTATAATCTCATTGCAGAGATCAGTGTGGAATAATACATTGTTTAACCTGCCATCAAATTATGGATAAATATTATTAAATATGGTCACATATGATTTTAGTTGTTTTGGTTGATCAAAAAAATCCTCATAAATTCAGGGTCGGGTTTTATTTCTACATGTAAATGCTAACAGAAAATAAAATTCAATGCTGAAAATACATGACATAAAACCGCAACAATATGCTTGCATTTTGTTTTATTTTGGCTGCAGTGCAGGGGATGGGGGTGGGGGTGTCCTTATATATTTCCGTAACATGTAGGCTTTACAAGGCTTAGCATATCCAAGCTTCTGGCACCAGACATGTAGCATCGTTTTTGAAAGTGGGGGGGGGGGGGGCAACCAGAGAATTATTTTTTTACTTCCCTGAAAAGTTGACAAGCCAAAAAAAAGTGAATGTTGCACAAAGTCGAAAATCCTACTTTGTGGGGGTGGGGGTAGAGCCCACCTTTTTTTAATGTCAACTACTTTCAGTACCAATTTTTATACTACGTTTTCCGTACATCACTAATAGTAGAGGAGGGTAGAGGCCAACTTTTTTTTTAAATGTCAACTACTCTTAGTATCAATTTTTATACTACGTTTTCCGTACATCACTAAAAGTGGGGGTCATTAATAATATGATGATTTTCTAAGATGATATACTACCTTTTTTTTCAGTGTCAACTACTTTCAGTACCAAGTCTAATACTTCATTTTCGGTGCATCACTAAAAGTGAGGGGGCCAACCAGGTTTTCAATTAACATTTCCTATAGTATAAGTAAGGGAAAGAAAATATCATTTTTGTTCTCTAAACTATATACATGTATAGCTATTTGTTTTCAAGAACTCCAAATTTAATATACATGTAACTCTTTGGTACTTACGTGTTGTTGTTTTTTTTTCACACGGAGTTCAAATGTTTTAAGCATTATCTTCAAATTAATTCCTTAAGCCATGACGAACTTTGTCTTTCATAGAAGCTCGATCAGCATTGAATGTCTCTTAAGAGATCAATTATGATGCTAAAAACTCAATCATCACTGAACTTATAATCTCATTGCAGAGATCAGTGTGGAATAATACATTGTTTAACCTGCCATCAAATTATGGATAAATATTATTAAATATGGTCACATATGATTTTAGTTGTTTTGGTTGATCAAAAAAATCCTCATAAGTTCAGGGTCGGGTTTTATTTCTACATGTAAATGCTAACAGAAAATAAAATTCAATGCTGAAAATACATGACATAAAACCGCAACAATATGCTTGCATTTTGTTTTATTTTGGCTGCAGTGCAGGGGATGGGGGTGGGGGTGCCCTTATATATTTCCGTAACATGTAGGCTTTACAAGGCTTAGCATATCCAAGCTTCTGGCACCAGACACGTAGCATCGTTTTTGAAAGTGGGGGGGGGGGGGCAACCAGGGAATTTTTTTTTACTTCCCTGAAAAGTTGACAAGCCAAAAAAAAGTGAATGTTGCACAAAGTCGAAAATCCTACTTTGTGGGGGTGGGGGTAGAGCCCACCTTTTTTTAATGTCAACTACTTTCAGTACCAATTTTTATACTACGTTTTCCGTACATCACTAATAGTAGAGGAGGGTAGAGGCCAACTTTTTTTTAAATGTCAACTTCTCTTAGTATCAATTTTTATACTACGTTTTCCGTACATCACTAAAAGTGGGGGTCATTAATAATATGATGATTTTCTAAGATGTTAACATCCCTACAAAAATCTGACATTTCAAAGCTCAGCCAGTTCACAGACAATTGTCAGGAAATATATTATACAAAACAGTCATATTCAACTGACTGTATATTTAGGCATAAACAATTACATGTCATTAATCTTTAACCAACCCCTACCCCAACAAAAGCTATACATATAAACCGTAAATGGCATCTTTAATTTAATTCTATGGGTGTGCTTCTAAAACCATCCATTTCATAAAATAAAACCAGATTTTTTAATTCTAGGGTATCATTGTATACATGATTAACAATACTGAATTCATAGCAATTCAGTTCCAGGCTCATAGTGTTTATGATCGCTGTGCGATTTTGAAAATGGCAATGCTCAGAATTAAAGGTACAAATATAAAATGAAGAAAAATAGGCAGCATTATTTCAAATCTAATTAAAAAAGTGAATCTGCAAGTTGTAGGGTTAATGGTACTGGGTTCACCTAAAACTTTTGAAGTAAAAAAAAAAATTTTTTTTTTCATTTTAACTCGTGTTCACAAGAATTGTAAATTTCTGCCATTTAGATTTTTTACCCCCCCCCCCCCTTCACCAACATACACTTAATCCTACAAATGTTAATCCTGGGTTTATCTATTGTGTTAATGATAGCGGATTATAACTCATCCATTTGTTAGTAAAATTTCCACCTTTTGATTGGTTAATATTAAAATATTTTTACTACTAGACTGAAAAATATTTCGTGTATCCTTTATATTTTCAAAAAAGCAGTGTCATTTTTGACCCAATGCAGACAGACAACCTTATAGATGCAGTGAATCAACCGAATTTCCTTTTTATTTACTGTCTATTGTGTATCGTAATTACAAATGTACTTTTACATGTACCACACTTCAAAATTTTTCTGTCTTTATACAAAATTTAGAAAGAAAGAACAATCAAATAATTTTCACTTCGCAGTTTCGCAGTAGCATTTAGGTAGCGTAATGTTGTTCCAGATATAATTTTTAAAAACAGTAATTTTCACAGATATGGTAACTAAAGATATATCGTTTATGCTGAAATCTTGACCTATCGAGAGCAATGTTTAAATTAAAATAATTTTGAAATGAAGTCTACATGCTTATCAAATTACTCTTGCATGTATTACCATTAAATATTTTTTTTGATAAAATAATTTTAAAAAAAAAAAAATGAATAGATGTTGCCCGCTGTTCAGGTCTCCCCCTGGTGTCATAGAAAAGTGAAATGTAAAACAAACACTCATTCATAATACTATACTCCACTGATGAATCCATAATATATATATAACTATTAAATAATTATTAATAATTAAAAGAGACAATGAGATAAAAATAATGTGCATGGTAAAATATTAAATATTATACAACTATTAATCACCGTAGTAAAATTACAGAAGAAAATCATTTAACGTTCACTCTGAAAACGTTTGACGTTGTTGAAAAACATGACGTCATTATTAATCTGTTAAAGTATATTTGATAAAAATGAAAAAAAAAAACCTACTTAGAGTTGACGTAGGACCATAAAAATTCATATTTGACAACTTCTAACCTTAGTCTATCAGAATCCGTGAAAAACTCAAAATGCATAAAAATTGCCATAAGGACCCTTTTCACATGGGCGCAATCATATACACTTTTTATACAAACTAAACATTAGTTCTATGGCTCAAACGTAAAAAAAAGAACTTGCTGTATATAGATAACTACTTGAATTAATAACTTCATTCAACGAACAGCTCTAGTTTTTAAAAGGTAGAACAAGTCTTCACCGGCATTCGTTTTACGCACCCAGGCTCACAAATAATTTGATATACAGCAATCCAAATACAGCTTAACAGAGGTCTGTAGCAGAGGTTTTCAATGTATTCATCATGGATACACAGTTATGTATTTTTTTTCAAATGATCCTGCTCTTTAAACGAAGCATGCCCCAAAGGGGTATAAAACGCAAATAGTAATCATTTTAAATAATTTCTAAATTTAATTTGAATAATTGACTTTTTTCTTTGGTCTTTTAACTTTCAACTTAGTTTGTTATCAAAAGAAACAGAATAGAGACCATTTAAATGTTATGCAAAATAAACTAGCGACAGGTGGTTGAACGTCACGCCATATAACTCATTCA
>NW_026936374.1:0-7078 GCF_032062105.1 Saccostrea cuccullata
GTGCCGAGAACAAGTTCACATCTTTGGATTCTTCTTCTTTTGAGTCAACAACAATAGCGTCGACAACAACAACAGCAACTGAGTCAGCAGAGATGACGGAAGGTGTAACAAGCTCAACTGCAGATACAACTCCAGTGATTACAACTGAATCAACATCCACTCCAACAAGAAGGGCATCAACGACAATAGAAACAACGCAAGAATTTACTACGAACCCGAAAACGACAATAACCCAAGAAACAACAACTGAAGGCTTAACAACTACTCAACCAATCACAACAACTGCAACAGACAAAGAAACAACAACCGAAAGATTAACAACTACAACAATAAACCAAGAAACAACAACTGAAAGCTTAACAACTACTCAACCAATCACATCGCCATCAACTTCATCAAATAAAGGAACAACAACTGAAGGCTTAACAACTACTCAACCAATCACATCGCCATCAACTTCATCAAATAAAGAAACAACAACTGAAAGTTTAACAGCTACCCATCTAATCACATCGTCATTCACTACCAAAAAAACATCTACAGAGAAAATGACAACCACAAGTAACGCAAAAACATCATCAACTTCCGAACCAACAATGACATCGGTAATAAGTACTGACGGCAAAACAACTGCGAAAGAAGATACATCTCCAACTACAACAACAAGTAAACCTAAATCAACCCTCAGTACATCAATATCGCAGTCAACAGAAACAACCCATGAACTTGTGGACACTACTACATCATCTAACGCAAAAGATACCATAGAAGAACCGAATCAGTCAAAACTGAGAAACACACATTTGATCGTGGGAGCCTCGACTTCCGTTGTTGGAATAGTATTATTAATGATAATCATTGGAGTGGTAGCAAGAAAATGTAGTAAATCGTAAGTATTCATTTCTTTTAATTTTACATTGTGATTAAACGATGAGAAGAACACCTATCATTTTAATTGAATTATAAACGGTCTATCGTTTATGTTTGCTTCGGTTAACTTCATCCTTTCCCAATCACTTTTAAATAAAACGCCTTTCAATTACTGTCGATTGTTTAAAAAGTAACTTTTCGACACTTTAAAAAATATTCAGTCACATATGTGTTTTATATAAATATTACATAGGAATAAACAAAACAAGAAACAACAGGAAGACAATGGACCAGTCAGAAACTGGAGAGACCTTGCCTTAGCGGGAAAACAAGACACAGATTCTCAGAACAAGGTCAATTCGTCCTTATCCTACAACAGAAATTACTACGTTGGGCACGCACCTCTGCATCAATTCAAATCTAGTGGCGGATCTCGGCATATAGACTCTAATAAATATCACAGATATTGACAATTCTAAGCTCATCCCCTATTGCACATAAATACATTGTAGTATTTAACCTTTTTTTACTGAATTTGTATATATTATTTGCTTTGAAGCTGCTTTATGAGGCAATTATATAGTGTTTATTTATGACTCAATATAGTGTGTATAATTTTATAATTGTTCTCTGTATAGAGTGCTTTTTCCCTGATGTAAAGATTATTTCTCTTTGAAAGTAGTTTTGTTACATTTTTTTAGGTCTAGGTGACCTATTGCTATTGCTATCTGTTTTCGTCCGTCGTCGTCCGTCGTGCGTCGTCCGTCGTGCGTCGTGTGTTAATATTTGAACATTTTCAGTTTCTTCTCTGCAACCACTGAACCAATTTCAACCAAATTTAGCACAAAGCATCTATGGGTAAAGGGGAAAAAAAATTGTGAATTTCATGATCCCTGCCCCCCTGGGGCCTAAGGGGTGGGGCAAAAACTAACAAAATTAATGCAATCTTTAAGAATCTTTTTCTTTACTCCTTAACATCAAGCAGTCAAACTATTTACATGATTGTAATCAGCATTGAGTCCTCTACTAAAATTGTGAAATTCATGGCCCTGGGGTCAGGGGTTCTAGTGCTAGGGTGGGGCTAAATAAGTATATAGTGAAAATGCATTATTTCTTTGAAAATCTTCTTCTCTGCTCCTGGGTATTAAATAAATCAACTAAGTATATAGTTATGATGAGCAAGAGTGCCTCTACCAAAATTGTGAATTTTATGGCCCCAGGGTCAGGGGTTCTGGTCTTAGGGTGGGACTCTATTGGTTATATATTATAGTAAAAATACATGATATCTTTGAAAATCTTCTTCTCTGCCCCTGGGTATTAAATAAACTAACTAAGTACTTAGTTATGATGAGCAAGAGAGCCTCAACCGAAATTGTGAATTCTATGGCCCCAGGGTCAAGGGTTCTGGTGTTGGGGGGGGGGGGCTCTATTGATTATATAGTGAAAATACATGAATTCTTTGAAAAACTTCTTCTCTGCTCCTAGGAGTTAAATAAACTAATTAAGTACATAGTTATGATGAGCAAGAATGCCTCTTCTAAAATTATTAATTTTATGGCCCCAGGTTCTGGGGTTCTGGTGTTAGGGTGGGGCTCTATTGATTATATAGTGAAAATACATTAAATCTTTGAAAATTTGCTTCTCTGTCTCTTGGTATGAAGCAGATGAACTACCTATATAGTTATGATGAGCAAGGGCCCTAATCTTGCAGAATTGTGAATTTCAAGGCCCCAGTGTCATGGGTGGGGTGGGGGTGGGGCCTTTACTTAGATACTGAAAATGAATTAATTGTTTGAAATCTGCTCCTTTGTATTTATGAAACATTTATTTATTTTTTGATAGGCAATTTTAAGGGTGCCTTTTAAAAATTTGTGCAACGTGTGGACATAAGGTCAGGGGTTTATGTCACAGTGTTAGGGGCACTTCTGATTATTGCTGAATATTACTGATTAGTTGTAGTGCATTTTTGTTCCCCTACCCTGTTTATGGGTATTCAGTAACCAAGCTAAGCAACTGCTAAGTGTATTGTTATGATATGATGATCAATGGTGCTTCTTTCAAAATTGTGAATGCCATATAACATCTGGCTAAAAACATGAATCAAATTCAATACACTGTAACTGGGAAGTTGTTGCATAATGCTCAGGTGACCTATAAGGCCCGTGGGCCTCTTGTTTTAAAAAGATAATGGAAATATAAGGAAGAATGAAAACCAACGTTACGTACGTAAGAACATTTTTATAAGGAGAACATGAGAATATAAAAACTCCATGGATATGTTTTATCAAAATAATATATCACGAATATACACATGAGTAGGGATATTGTAATAGAGATGTTAACATGGAAAGGCATTAAATGTTAATTACCGTCTTCCTTGGAAGACGGTATTATATAGTTGAAGTTTTTTACAGTCTTCGGACTATGCACTTCCTCTCTTTTGTGATAGGTAGAAATTGCATGATGAGAAAATTTTCAATTATTTCATTGGTTGAAATGCTGTTCAAGGCAAGGGAGATAACTTTCTGATGATCTAATTTTCGTACGACTTAACAATTTTGCTAGATTTTCAATCTTAAAAAAAATGACAAAACGAAGAACAAAATCAGCAGCAATTAATTCTAAATAACATGCTATTTTTTAAATAGCAATAATCAAAAAGGTCTTTAATTTCATTGTAAGTAAAATATGATTTTTATTGCTTGCAGGGTTTACAATTTGTTATTACTCTTTTCCCCTTTTTTGTTTTAAGAAGGTAACGGAATCAGCCGAGGTTTACCGAAAGCTCTCAGCCACAATCGCGATCAGCTCTCAGCCAGTCAAAGTTTACGGAGATGACCGAGCGACAACCGCGGTAGGGCAAATGCCAGTAAAAAGCTAATTTAAGAATTTTAAAAAATGATAAGGCCTGATAGGTAAATCAGATAACTGTTAAAGGTTGTTGCTAAAGACGGTAAGCTTTTTAAAAAAGCTCTACTTGTATAGAATATCAGTTGATAAAAAGAAAGATATTTGGACGCACGACCTAATGATTACTGAGGAATGTCACATTGCCAATGTTCTCTCAATTAAATTTATGATTTGAAATTACAGCATGTGAATATGATTTCACTTCTTGACTGTTCCTTGATATATGCATGCAATGGTCATTTCCGTGTTTTAGCAAATCCCCGGAGAAGAAATATAATAATGGCGGACATGGAAGTAAATGTGGTTTACCGGAAAACAATGTCTGAATAAAATATATGAAGAATGTGTCCATGTTGTTCTGAAATCGGAATGACTAGTATATTCTTTGATCTCAGATATTTCCAGTATTATAGTTGTTGTATACTAACGTATTTTCGTGTTATTCATGCCTTTGGTTTAACAAGAGAAAAATGGAGGCATGCATCAATCACCTGAACAGAACACATATCTTAAAGGATTCACAAAATTTAATGTACTTTAATGTAGAAAATTAAACAAATTGATATTAAATTCACGGATGATCGAAGCTATGCTGTCCAAAATAAAAAGGAAATGAAATGATATGACATGACACGATTTTTCTTAAAAACTTTATTGATACACATGTGTTTCTCTACATTGAGCCTATGAACCACATAACGAATTGTTTGACAATCTGATACCTTTATATTAACGATTACGACGTTTTAGTCGGTAGAGCGCTCGCTTTGTGTTAGGGAATTTGAATATTGGCTTCCACTGATCTTAGTCGATAAAAACAATGGGTAGCAACCTTTCATAAACCATGCACTCGACACATGAAGTCAAAATAGCGGTTCATTTGGATGAGACCTAAAAAATTGGGGTCCCATGTCACGACAGGCGTTGGCCACGATAAAGGTAACTGCTTACTGCTTATTGACCCTGAGTGCTGAGAAAAGGTCAAAAGTTGAAGCTCTTCAGCGGTATATGGTGACATCTCTACATGAGTCAAAAATTTTTGAATTGGACGTAAAAAGGCATATACATGTAATTAATCTATAATTACTCTTATTAATCTTATAATAATTAATATCTATCAATTGGTTAAGCACCTGGTTGGGAGATAAAAAAAAGTATTCTGTATCTTTGAAATATTGAGAGAAAATGAATGTGCATGTATTATTACCGATTTTGTTAATATTTGACATATGTAACATGTTTTGGGTTGCCATTCAGTCATGGGATTTCTACATATTGTTTACATATTTGTTTCTGCATAAAATATTTGTAAAAGCACAAATACTTTGTTGAAGGTCAACAATTTAATACTTTGGTTGGACATATGATATCCATCTTCCTGATAGCTATCTACTAAAATTGTAACACCCCTTCTTTTTGTCAAATTCTTTCATATCAAACACAAGAACTTGTAGAATGAGAAGTTTTGTTCTGTGTTTCAACCTGCTCATTATTTCTTGTTTTATATTTGGAATAACGGCTTTTTGTGAGTAATAAAAATTTTATTTTTTTTGCGAAGCTAATAACCAACTTCAAAACTTATGGACAGATTATACAAACATTTTTTTTTCTTTGAAGGAGACTTACTATCCTCTCATGTGCTTAGAAATTTGAAAATGAACTTTATGAGGAAAAGCAAAATAACATATGATCAGATCAGCAATATCATATAGGATGACTTTTACCATTTTGCTTTTTCTACTAAATTTCACCTGGCTTATATATATTTCTAAGGTTTATATTACACTTTTAGCAATAAGGTACAATATTCTGAAATTTGTTATCACCTGTTAACCTGTTTACATTTACTGTGTGTGATTTGTATATTATATATTTTTTTATTGAAATGTTGCTAATATTTTCGAATTCTATCTAATCTTAGGAGAACAGTTCCAAGAATTATCCACTTTTCAAAACTTATGAAATGATATACTGACATGCAAAAGAAACGCAACAAGCAGTAATCTACAAATGTTTGAATTTTTTTATCTGAACAGTGCGACATTTAACTCCGGACACGACATTTGTCCGGACTTTCGCCAACCACTTTTCCAAAGATACATAGAAAAAATTTATGTCATCCGGTGGGATTTTTTTAATCGCACAACATGGACTAACCTTTACACCTGAATATCTTCCAGTTTAAAAGATATTACACCTGAAATCAAGAAATCCCATGGGATTATGGTGGGATTTTCTCTCCTAACCAATATCCCACCATTATTCTGTGGGAGAAAAATGAGTTCTGTGGGATTTTTTCTCCTATAGAATCAAAATTCCCATTTTTAACCTTACATGGGATTTTTTATCCCATAAGTTGTGAAATGGGACAAGAAGTTCCATAATTGTCACAAATAGGATTAAAAGTTCTCTATCATAATGTTTTATAGAATATATTATCCTACAGGAGAATGGAAATTGTTTTTATCTCTTTAATTCTTTCCATTTGAAAATTTCAGTCCTAACTCTTTCCATTTATCATTTTACATTTAGAAAGTACATGCTATTGCAAGCAAAATAATACCGAATTGGCAAAATTTCATTGAGAAATAAAAAAGTTATTCTCATTCAAGAGAACACAGCAGTACGATTAACAGAAATTTGGCATGATGATGGATTCTCCCTATGAAAATTTCAGTCCTCTTACAATTCATCATTTTACATTTAGAAAGTACATGCTATTGCAAGCAAAATAATACCAAATTGGCAAAATTTCATTGAGAAATAAAAAAAAGTTATGCTCATTCAAGAGAACACACCAGTCCGACTGACAGAGTATCACATAATGATGGATTCTCCATATGAAAATTTCAGTACTCTTTCAATTTATCATTTTATATTTAGAAAATACATGATATTGCAAGCAAAATAATATCAAATTGGCAAAATTTCATTGAGAAATAAAAAAGTTATGCTCTTTCAAGAGAACACACCAGACTTAAGTACAATTATCGGAGTAATATATGACATGATGATGGATTCTCCCTATGAAAATTTCAGTCCTTTTACAATTTAACATTTTACATTTAAAAAGTACATGCTATTGCAAGCAAAATAATACCAAACTGGCAAAATTTCATTGAGGAATAAAAAAGTTGTGCTCATTCAAGAGAACACAGTAGTCCGATTGACAGAGTATAACATGATGATGGATTCTCTCTATGAAAATTTCAGTACTCTTTCAATTTATCAATTTACATTTAAAAAGTACATGCCATTGATGATTGCGAGCAAAATAATACCAAACTGGCAAAATTTC